>NW_028252673.1:0-144559 GCF_964263255.1 Lissotriton vulgaris | reverse complement strand
CACAACCACTTATACACCCAAACAGCCACTTACATATACATACACACAAGGATACAGTCACACAGCCACTGACACAATATATATTGGAAGTAGTGGTGCGCCTAGGCCTAGATGTAGGTAATAGCAAATTACCGAATGGTAAATACTGAATTTTACCGATTCAATATTTACTATTCGGTAATTGCTATGCATGGGCTTCGATTGGAATTCATAGAGCATATTATCAAGCCCATTATCGCCGCTTTATCAGCAGTTTCCTGCCGATAAAAGCAGCGATAATGTAACGCCCATTCTTGATAATA
Organism: Lissotriton vulgaris; assembly: GCF_964263255.1. Lineage (NCBI taxonomy): Eukaryota > Metazoa > Chordata > Amphibia > Caudata > Salamandridae > Lissotriton > Lissotriton vulgaris. The sequence goes on along the minus strand of NW_028252673.1, from coordinate 144,257 downwards.
TGCCCCTCAATTCCTCTATTTAAGGATAAAGACATATTAGCCGAATTTACCAATTACTATCAAACTCTTTATACACCAGAAAACGATCCTCTACAAACTAAAATCAATTTATAACTCTTCTATACGTGAAGAATTTGATTTAACCACAATTTTGCTTCTCTTTGATTGATACCTCACTCCAGGACATCCACAATGCAGTCAATTCTAATAAAAAAGGCAAAGCTCCTGCACCCGATGGCTTTTCTATCGAATTTTACCTTTATTTCTCTAAACAATTTAGGCTCCATACATCAAGCAAAATACCGGTCGAAAACGTCCCTTTGCGACCGTTATTTTGCCATTTGGGATGTATTAACAAAAGCAATTCGCAAAATAGGTAATCGTAAATTTTGCGGTTACCTATTTTGCAAATGCAGTTAGGGATTCGCAAATTGTGATTCCCTAAATGAGATGCACTATGCACTATGCACTATGCATTTGCAAATTGCATTTTCGCAATTTGGAATTACAAATTACCATCAACTACAAGTTGATGGTAATTTGCAATTACTTTGAAAATATAAAAAAAACATTTTCAAAGTGCATTGTGGTGCATACACATGTCCTTAGGGCATGTGTGTTAACCACATGTGCATACTTACCTTTTTTTGGAGGCGCATCAGGGTGGCCTTTTGGCCCCCAGGCACCCTTGAAATTGCATGCGCAATTTGCGAGTACCTATTTGGTACTCACAAATTGCTAATGCAATCTCATTCATTGCCTATGGGCCTCTAAGCCTAAAGGAATGAATGGGAAGCCATTCCTTAATAGTGAATCGCAATTTACGATTCACTATTAAGGAATATGTAGAAATCGCAATTTCTTTTGCGAAACCTACATGCATAGTAAATTGCAAATCCTTAATAGCGATTCCTTAATAATCGCTATTAAGGACCCGCAATTCCTACCTTTGATGCATTTGCCCCTTAATTCATAAATTACACCAGATGTTTACTTTCTTTGCTACCTCCAAATCCACTATAGATACCTTTCAGAATTCTTTAACCCGTTCGGTGTTGCCGACGGCCCCCGGCCGCCCCACGTGACAGTGGGCGTGTGCGGAGGACGGCCAGGGGCCGTCCGAACCCCGCCCACTGATTAAATCGCCCGCACTGCAGCGGAATTCACGGCGCGGTCAACGGGTTAATATGCCTTACTCCAAAAGAAAATAAAGACCCTAAGTAATGTAAAAATATAGACCTATTTCTCTTTTCATTCTGATTATACAATATTTGCTAAAATTCTTATGTCTAGAACCTCTTCTCCCAAATTTAATTGGTCAAGAACAGTCTGGAATTGTTAAAGGTTATCTTTCCGATAATACTATACTCTTCTTTGACATTTTGAGCAAATCTAAAACGTAAACATTCTATAGCAGCTATGTCCCTAGACGCTGAGAAAGCTTTTGACTGAATGCATTGGAGTTATATATTTTCCTCTCTTTCATGGCTTGGCTTTGGACAAAAACTCATTAATCTTGTCTTTATTTTGTACTCTTCTCCTAAACCTTGCTTTAAACATGATTTGCTATCTTCAGGCTTTCTGTGGAATCCAGTAAAAATGAAATACTTGGGTCTCTAGTTTACCAACTCTCTAAAAGATATTGTATCAATTATTTCTACTAATCTTCTCTCTACTTTATCTACCTTTACTTCCTGATGGACCCCACTATTTCTCTCAGGGTAGGGTAGATTAGATTCTAGTAAGATGTCCGTTCTCATAATTCTTTTCTGTCTCCTAGAATTTCCAATCAACATTCCATCTTCCACTTTAAAAAATATATATATATACACTATTGTCATTGTTTAATTATGAAACAAACAAAAAATCTTTGTATATCTCTCACACCTCCCATGTTGCTAACACAACTCTAACTTTATTTTTCATTTATAAACGCCTTCTGATAACTCTAGCTTTTTTACACAAGCTTAACCCTACTGTTCCATCATCCAGTTGGTCCTGTACTGTCTCGGTTTCAGATATTAACCATATTTTATTTGAATGTTCCACCATTTACCAATTCTGGTTACAAGTTTGGAAACAAATCAATTGTATTATTCATGCACACAAACCTTTTTCCTTTACCAACTTATTTTTAGGTAACCTTTATAACAATTGGCATGGTTGTACTTTCAATGTACAAGTTATTACTAATTGCTGTTGCATCTCAACAAATCACACACAAATTGGAAAAATACGCTTAGTGTATCTTTTCAAGCTTGGTTGCATGGTGTTTGTTACAAATATAGACTAGACCAAGCTTACACTATCCCAAAGTCTCTTACTATCAAAAGAAACCTTCTTTGGTCACTAAGAACCATTTTTTTTAGAATCTCCTGCTTTAAATACATCAACCCTCCTTGAACTCACTACCCCTTCACCTGATTTTTGTATACCAATGGTAATGTGTTATTTAGCTATTTTCTTGTAAATATTCTATACAGTGGTCAAAATTTAGAATTTTTTTAATCAAGTCTGTTATAAATGAATAAGATGCTCCTGTTATTCTCTCTTTTCACTTTTCTATCTATTCTCTTCTTTCCTGTGTTGACGCATAAATATAGATATTATATTATACTATTTATGCATTACGCAACTATATTTATTATATTGTTGATTCATCATATTATGGACTAAATACAATTTACGCGAAGTAAAGCATTTCCAGAGGAGACCAAGCGTGAAATGGGTAAACGAAGATTAAAGGAGGAAGCCTAGAGACCCACGGAGCCTACCTGCTGTGTCCCCCTCCCGCCGCCGCATCCGACCGAGGGAAGCGGCCGCCGAGTGGAGGGGTTTTTATCAAAACAACAAGTGGTCCTGAGCATACGAGAATAAGGAAAACAATTGATATATATAGATCACAATGGCACTCTATATATTTCAAGATTCCTTGACCAGCCGGCCAAGGAATATTTATTGGTTTAATGAGTTTGTGATCTCAAAAATACAACAAATAACCCAGGAATAAGGGTTAAATTGGGGCACAGTCCTGTGCCATGCAAGGAGGAGAAAGGTAAGAGAGTAAAGGTAAGTGAAGAAAATGTATCAGGCAAACAGTATGAGCTTGCAGGTCACTGGTATGAGTTATACATTAGCAGTGTATCCTGGAGTCATTCATACAAACAATAGTATCAGGGAAGTACATGTATGAACTACCCTAAGGTTGACGTTTCGATCCCCAGCTCGGGTATCACGGGATCATCATCAGGACAAGAAAAATAGTTTTGCCTGAACACAGTTATTTAACACACCTGTTTTTGAGAAAAAGTAGAAAGGGAGAAAGCAAAGATATATGCACAGTCATTATTTGTATAGTCAAGGCTCACATTGCAACTACAGACTTTGCATTCGGAAACGCAGTGGTAAGGGGGCAACTAAAACTACATCCCCCAGCAGGCTTAGCGGCGCCACACGCCGAGGCAAGCGCGCCAGCCGGCGCATAAAGGCGGCGTCAACCCCACGACGCGGGAGCGCGCGGGGCTAAGCCCGGGCAAAGGGCGGGCCCTCTGTGGCCCTCAGGGGCGTGAAGTGGCCGGGTCGGGCCACCTTCCCAAGATCGCCCGTCAGGATCTTTAAGCTAAAGTCACCACAAAGAACACACGGAGTGTGGAGGACCTAATACTGCATAAGGATGACCAAAACACTGAAAACACCGATGGCAACAAGATCTACCACCAGATTGAAAACCGTGAGCACACCACTACCCACCATAACCGCCATAGACATAATGTTGCAAAAAACTATTAGTGTCGTGGCGGATGCCATTCAGGACACAGAGAGGCGACTCTCCTTGACACCAGACTTATGCTTTCCAAACTTGTCCTCGCACACTACAAACAATACTCAAAATATGGACGATACTGCCACATCACAGGAATCTTTACTGATGCAATCATTCTCAGATCTACCAAGGTCGCACGTTAAAGAGAACACACCTAAATCTTTGTTTACTGACTCAACAGTGAATAACTTGGATAGTAGTCTCTTGATTCTAACTAACCGTGTAAACAATAAACATCACGAACATGTTACGTCTTCAGACCCGGATGTCCATTTAGAGGAGAGCCACTCATTGATTACCCACTTAACAGAAACTCAAATCTCTAAACAACCCAGTCTTTCCAAGTGTCCCCGGAAAAAACGCAAAATAAAACATCCTATGAGAAAAACTCATTGCCTATTAGGCAAACCCAAACGTTCTATTAAGGATATGTTGCAGAAAACAATCCTGGGGAAACCCACTGAACCCACCTGTGCAGGGCTCTCACTGACATCTCCACAGGCTCAAGATGCACACCGAAACGTCAAGAACAATGCAGGGAGGACTCTGGTCAACGAGGAAACAGGCCATATAGATAAGATACTCACCACGAATACACCATCTATGAGTGAAATCGAAACCTTGATTAAATCACTCTTACAACCTATTAGCCAACAGATTGCTAACATCGAAAAGGCTCTGAGTAAATTCGAGGGCACAAAACGATATATCATCTAGTATTCTTAAACTACTAAAAATGCCCAATACACTCCCTACCTTTGTCCCAGCCACTACAACCCTCAATGTTAAAAATCCAAAAACTGTAAAAAAATCAAGTGATCCACCAATGAACACAGGTAAACAGAAAAAGCAACAGCAACAGGGTCCTGCCACAATTGATTTGACGTCAAACCCACAAACAGTACATCCTACTGAAAAGATTGCAGTTACACCCACAAATAACACGCAAAATACTCAGGCACGTGAGGACGACGATGACAGTGAGTGGGCAGCAGAGGGTTACCCTTCTAACACAAACACAGTCACTGCTGAGACTTCAAGACACATAGCTCCACCAAACGCAAACATCCCTACTAAAGTAACTGGAGCACAGCAACCTAGACCCACCATAACACGAATACCCTCCCACATAAACTTACCACCACAGTCTAATCCCTACACAATAGTCATGATCGGGTTCCCAAAAACAGATGAAAACAGGGGGGAAACTTATGTGGAATTAAAGAACAAAGTGATGCAATGGCTAACTACACACAGGCCACTTCCCTCCAATATAATAGGAACCATCTCTCATGTTAAGAGAGTAGAGTGGGTGGGCACGCGATTTAAATCCACAGAGGGTGACTGCATTGTGGTCACCTTTAAAAACATTGGAGCGGCGAAATTTATTGCAAACTGGAGGAGCCCTGTGACAAATAGTCTGATTCGAACAATGGGTCTAAGTTACTTTTATCCCGTTCACTCAGATAGCCAAAGGAATAAATATAAACACCATTATGTCCAAGAAGGACCCCTTACTTTGCAACCTTATCTTCAACCTTGGCCCGCCCCCTTTGTTTCCTCCCAAGGCATGCTAGTGGACTCTGAACCACACTCATACGTCCACCCTTGGGAAAGCAAAATGTATAATTATCAACCTCCAGCAACATGTGAGAGATCAGGGCCCATTCAACATCGAGACTATAACCACTTTAACTTACAACATAATAACTTTGGGGTCCCAATATCTAATAGATATGACGTACTCTACAACTATGACCAACTGGATGAGGTGGATTGACTGCCATCTGATTTGCCCCCCGTTTCCTCCCCTGACTGGGTGGATATCCATGGCCACTCTAATGCAGTATGTAAGGTTAGTCCATCAATAACCTCTAACCTCTCAGATGTCAACTTAGCTAACAATGTAACAACGATGAGAACCCTTTACTCAGATAGCCCCTCCTCAGATCACGCCCCTACACCTTCCGTACTTGAAGCGTGCAGCTCCTCTACTTCTATAGTCCTTCACTCCTCACTCATTACCAGAAACCAAGTGGTAAACCCAGCTAACAACGTTAACCCACAACTGCACTGTTCACCCAACACGACCCCAGCATCATCAACAGATCTCAATAAACCTGTGTTCATCAACAGATCTCAATAAATCCAACCCTATTAAAATTCTGTCATGGAACATCGCAGGACTGGCTGCCAAAACAAACGACCCGATGTGGGTATCTTTTGTTAAAAATTACACTATATTGTGCTTCCAGGAAACCTGGTTAGTAGATAATAATGTTTTCATTGAGGGATACCAAAGCTTCTTTGTCCACGCATCCCCTTCACCTAGTGGCAGGGCAAAGGGGGGCTTAGCAACATTTATTAGTCTGTCCTTCAAATCTAAGATAAACAATATACAGCTGGACAGTAGGAATATCCAGATACTGGATCTCAGAAAGGGAAAGAAAGGAATAACCCTGGTCAATTTCTATAACTCTGTCACATCACCAGGTGAATGTAACATCGTCACTCTTCAAAATCATCTATGTGAAAACCTGACAAAATTGTCCCAGGATAAAATAATTGTTGGCGATTTTAACACGCACATTTGTGGAAACCCATCCACGACACCCTTGGGTTCTTTGGGATGTGGAAATAGATCAGGTCCTCACTTTGCTCATTGCCACCGTGGAACAAGTATGAACACCCTAATAGATGCCCTGAACTTGAGTATGGCACTAGCTCTGAAAGTTGACTCTTTTACCTTTAAAAGCCCAACTTATAAAGGTTCAGAGTCAGGTTCTTTCATAGATCACATTCTTCTTTCAGCTGGTGTGGTAAATCAGGTTTTAAACTTTGATATACTCGAAAGCACCTATAGTGACCACAACCCCCTTTACCTCGAGCTACAACGTGGTCCTTTTGTACTTCGGAAAAATATAAAGGATCCGGGAGTACTAAAGCCGGTCAATAACAATCGCCGTCTGAAATGGACCTCGATAAATAGCGACAATTTGCACGAGTCTGTTGTAAAGCACTGTGAATTTGAACTTAACCTTTGTGGCTCGAATTCCACCCCCCCCGGAATCCATTTTATCCGCCTTTGTAGTGGTGACAAAAAGGATCGATCAATTGCTCTCTGTATCTACAAAAGGAACAACCGCCCAACAACCACGTTGGTTTGATCACATTTGTTCTTCAGCTAATCGAAAACTGAAAATTGCCCTCAAGAACAAACCAAGAGACTTTGCACTCATTAAGGCCCTACGTGCAGAATATAAAAATGCCCTTGCATCTCGCAAAAAGACTATAAAAACTAAAATCTGGGAGACTTTGCTTGATCCCTCAACTCTGGGCAACAGCTCGAAGTTCTGGAGCATAATCAACAAGCCACTTTTTGATGACCCGAATGCTGTCAGCCTCGGAACTGTTATACCTGAGAACGATTGGATCTCCAACTTCAGTTCAATTTTTATGAGTGACGCCCCACAGACAATGCAAACTTTTAAACTTCCTGAAAGCACACCTTTACACTTTACTACCAAAGAAGTTGAATTAGGGATCCTTGGTCTAACTAGTAACAAAGCCCCGGACCCAGATGGTCTTCCTCCGGATCTATTTAAATCTAATATTCCCTTTTGGGCCCCAATTCTTACAGCAGTTATCAATGCTGGGGTCGAAATCGGGGCTCCAAAGTCCTGGGGAGCTTCCACCATCGTCCCTGTATATAAGAAGGGTGACAGAACAAAAGCAGCTTGTTACAGACCAATTTCCCTGATAAATTCAGTTGCAAAGGTAGTGGGAGGGATCCTCTTAAATCGGCTGACCACGTGGGCCAAACAAAACAACATAATGGCTCCTGTTCAATACGGCTTTAGACCAGGGCATTCAACAACAACCCAATGCCTGAACTTATATTTAATCAGTGGCAAGTATACCCAGGCCAGAAAAGGAACATTATATATGGCCTTTATGGACCTTTCTTCGGCCTTTGATTGTGTTGACAGAAGTAAACTCTGGGAAGTCCTGCAGCATATGGGCGTTGAAAATAACCTGATCAACTTTTTGGCTGACCTCCACATTGATACACGTGCCAATGTTCGTTACACTAAAGATCTGAAAGTAACGAGAGACTTCAAAATCAACCGGGGGGTTAGGCAGGGCTGTATTTTAGCACCTTTTCTTTTTAACCTATATATAAATGGTCTCAAGGAACATCTTTTAAAACTGACACGGACTACCCTCGCATTGGAAAAAAGGGCGTCCCTGTTGTGCTCTACGCAGATGACGCCGTCCTCATATCCAGAACTGCACTTGGACTCCAAAAACTATTAGATTCCTTCCTTCAATTTATGACCCTACGTGGCCTGAGTATTACCAACTCCAAATCATTTGTCATGAAGATAGGCTCAGGATCAAAAAAGCATTACCCCTTTTCAGTCAATGGGGAAAAAATACCATCAACAAAAACCTTCTCGTACCTTGGAGTACTGTTTGATCATAAACTCTCATGGGGTCCCGCTATAAACAAAAAGAAAGATGAATTAATAAGGACTAACGCTGGAATAATGGACTTTGCACGCAAAATGGGTAATACACCAGTGACCGCCGTGATGACACTATATCAAGCGAAAAGCGTCGCGGTTGCCTGTTATGGAAGCGAACTATGGGGCTTTGCCTCAGTGGACGCCCTTACAATTCTTGAAAATAACTTCCTGAAACAGGTCCTGTGTCTACCAAAAAGTATTGCTAACTTCTCCATCCATGAGGAACTCGGCACACCACACTTAGGAGATAAAATTGCTGTAAACCCTCTGCTCAGCTGGTTGAACTGCTGGTTGAATGACTCAATACCACTAACCCATAATATCCTCCTTGAAGCCCTCACCTGGGAAGGGCAATTCAAGATACCCTGGCTGAAATACATCAGACACTGCCTCCAAGACCTGGGCAGGTTGGATCTCTATCTAACACCTCAGCATATATCCAAGAAAGATGCTAATTACGTAAAGGATACTTTCCTACTAAATCAACAGCTCGCTAGGGAAGAAATTGAATTGAAGAAGGGTAGTGTAATGAGTCATATTCTAACTAAGACTTGTATACGATCTGAACCATATCTATCTTGGCCTATTTCAAGATATGAGCGTTTCTTGCTGAGCAGATTCTGTCTTGGTTTATATCACCTACTGTTAGCCGTACCGAGTGGAGCCCACAGAGGGCAAGTGTTGCCACCTTGCGGCTGCGACAACAAGTCTCCGCAAGACCTGGCTCACTTTTTATTCTTATGTACTTTTTACTCGAGACCACGGAATATATTTTTAAAACCTTTGCTTAAAAAACGAAACTTTGTGCAAATCAAGCCAGCATTACTATATCTTCAAATGCTGCACTGTGATAGCACTTTTTTTACCTGTAACTTTCTAAAAACAGCCCTTAAATTCAGAAAAAGCATGGAAGGTTGACTCCCAGCTGAACTGTATTACCCCAGTAATCATGTCTCTAATAAGTATACCCACATTTGACCGTGTTATCATTTACTTTCTCTGTGATTATCTGCTTTTACTGCTCGTTTTACTTTTTGAATATGAATTGTATATATATGTATTTCTACGTACTTTTATGACTGTATTTTAGACAGTCGAATAAAGAACTTTGAATTGAAATTGAATTGACTAAATACAATTCCTCTTTTTCTGTTCAATAAACTCCACCTGTAAACACAAAACATTTCAACGCATTTGGCTTTCATTCTATGTAACGAGTTAACCGGTTTTATTTATATACAAATATTTCTCATGTTTTTTGGTATGTGCTGAAACTGGTATAAAAGGTATTAGGTATCATTATGTCTTGCCCTTAGCCCCACCCACTCGCCGCACCTCAAGCTCATTTTAATGAGTACCTGCACTTATTTTTTACCGTTTTACCCTTTTGCTGCGGCGGCTATTCCGCCGCAGCGCTAACAGGGCGGGGCGGCCGCGCGGCGGCCGCATGCTGGTGACAGAACCGCTCCGTCACCAGCCGCGGTTGAGCTGTGCTCGTGACGGAGCGGTTCCGTCATGGCCCGCCCGCCTGATAGAACGCGCGGCGCAGGCGCAAAATCAGCGCCGCGCAGGCGCAAAATCAGCGCCGCGCAGGCGTGGCGGCCAGGCCATGACGGAACCGCTCCGTCATCAGCACAGCCCAACCGTAGCTGATGACGGAGCGGTTCCGTCATCAGCAGGGGAGGGGTTAAAGCACATCCTTGCTTTTTTAAATAGCGCTGCAAGCCTCACTTTTGGTGCTTCTAATTGCCCCAGGCAATTATTGTTTATGCAATGTTTGTTTATGAGCTCTCCTCGTGCTGTACTATTGCCTTATCGAAACTCCAGTCACAGATGCCAAATCAGAAAATGCAGCTGTTAACCTGCCAGACCATCACTTTGTTTTAACCCACAAGGGGACGGGCATGTTATTATTTTTATTGACAAAGTCAAGTGGGATGCTTTGGGTTGTATACACTTACCTCTGTGCAGAGTCTTGGTTCTCCAAAAGTTCTAATGAAAACCCCTATTTTAACTCATACAATTCGCCAAGCATTGACAGATTGACTCCTGTAGATCAAACAGTGCAGAGACCCTTGCATCAATGGTTGCGATTCAGATCAGACCGCTCTCTGAATACCACATGCTATTTACCTCTTTATGGAGCTTTTTTATTCAGAAAAACCACAGGAAGTTCAACAAAGGTATTTTGCATTGTACTTAAGTCAAAGCTTAGAGTTCTGAAGTCTCGAAAGCATGTCAAGGGTAGTTTTGATCATTTTGTCTCCCTAGGACTCCCGGTCCCAACCGTTTCATTCTGTTTCCTGACAGATTCATAATTACAAACACGCTCCAGTCACTGTTATGTCTTCTCCTATGGTCGCAGAAATTAACATTTAAAGTTACTGTTTTTTAGTATGCCCTATATAAAATCAATAAAGAATTTTGAAATAAAAAAAGTAAAGGAGTTAGCTGCTGCAACCCCCATGTTTCCCTCGTATGGAAGTGCCTTAAAGGAGATTACTTTGCTTTTTATAGTTGATTTGATCATTTAATAACAAGCGGAATTGTGCCACCGATGCAACTACTTTAACTTACAAAACATTGAGTAGACTTCAGTCTCAAACTCGTGCTCTGTCTGGCTGGAGGACGAGATGACAAAGCAAATGCTCTCTCTGCGTCACCCACAAGGGCCAGTAACATGACCTGACCTCTCACTGTGAGGATTCACAATAAAGCCACAGTGTCTGGCCGTGGTCTGTAAACCTCCACCCCACTCTACTTGTAAACACGGGACCTGGATTCAGGCCAACCTGGCTAAACTGACAAATAACTATCCTTGCGTTGTTGTGATGCTTGTTATAGTCGTAAACAGCATGACAGCAATGGAAGGATTGGCAGATGAACCCAGTGCTCCTAAGGAGACCCTGTTGTGGTCTGTGGTACATAAATGAAGATGCGTAGTCCAGTTCCAGGTGTAGTAGTAGATCCCTCTTTATTAGCAGGTAGATAGGGTGCAAGTTATAAGGCAAGAAGATACAAAGGAGAAAACCCCACCAGGAGTGAGCTACCAGCTGCTCAGCCTGAGATAGCTAACTGACAATCCAGTCACAGAAAGGCACTGAACATTCTATGAAGTCACAGGACATACTGATGGAGAAGTACTGAGAGAAAAGACAGAGAGTTAATTTACCACATGGTCCCCTTGGCTCCTTAACACAGCATGGGTCCAAAAGGCTAGAAGTGTGCATGTCAGAATAGTCATAGTAAGAGACCCATCCAACCCGACATGTGCACATGACCTCCTTCCTGATGCTGCCTGCTAATGCCACTAAATAGGATTGGGTCCACCGGCCCTACCCGCGGGCTAGACAGTTGATCAGACCAGCTCAGAGGCCAGGAGAAAACATTGAAAGAAACAAAGCAGCTGGTACCTTCAAATAATAGTTGTGGTGACTCACAGTAGGGGGATGTGTGATTATTAGAATCAGTGTCCTTTCATCACAATGGAGGAGCCGCCACTGTGTATCTCTCAGAATCCTAAAACGAGTGCAAATACTCAACGTCTGGTGATGCGGCTAGGGTAATATACCAAACTAGAATGGTATACATCAGGTTCCGGCTTGCATAATATAAGAAAATCTTCATCAAATACAGACTGCATAGAAAAAGAATGGAAAGTGAGACTGATCGACAAGAACCAAAACAGAAACTTGGGAGGCGAGAATCTGCCCTAAGTGTATCTAAAAGAAATCGAGGCAGACACGCTCTCTGCTACATTGCTTTGCATGCAAATACATCTGGTGCACTTACCTTTCTACTTTTTTTGCAAAAAAAACAATGAGGACTTACTGAGAAAAAAACTGATGGAGCACACCCTGCCTCTTGCTTGGTGAGAACAGTGGTGCAGTCAGCCCAGAATGGCAGGATTGAGACAGTTTCCCTCTCTCCTTCAGAGTGTTGGAGTTCAGAGACACCATAAATAAGAGCTACAGAATTAAACATATTCAGCCATATGTGAAACAAGAGCAGCTTTGTGGGAGCATCCGATGACTCCTCATTGGACAGCATGACTGAGGGAATCCAGGGACACTCGACTGAAGGACTGCTTAATTAAGGATGGTGGTGTACCAAGTGCACGTACTACTCGATGGCAAGAAGAAATAACCCAGCAAAAGCTTGTAAAATAACCTCAGGATTGAGGGCGATGAAGGATCTGCATGTGAGAGGTCAACACGAATGAGGAAAATCTAGAGATGCTCTACAAAGGAAAGGCCTGCTTATAGGCATGAGTCTCTGAAAAAGTAGTTACAGATTTTAGAGGATGAAGGGTTGCTCTGCTACAGGACATGACTAAGTGGGGACCAGAAACTCCATTTGAAAGAACAGCAGGCCTGAGAAGGGTCCACAGGCTTCTCATGAATGAAGTGCAGATTTGAGGGTGGTCCAGTGAATCCCTGCTACCGTGCAGCAAGACTGATGACAACTGAAACCATCAGGTAGAAAAACAGCTTGAGATGAGATGGTCGAAGGGAATCCACATGAAATAAGCAGGGTTGAGGGTGGTCTAAACACTCAAATGACAATACATGTGTGGGTGAATCCAGGGACTATATGTGAAAGATGAATCGGATCAAGTGGTGTCTATGTCTACTGACTGCAGGTTGAGGGAACATGCTAATAAAGACCATCAAAATTACAGGGATTAGGTACTTCATGCATGCAAATACAGAACATCCACCCACAGAAGAGAAGGAAAAAGGCAGTCCAAGAAGAACACCAATATTGGGCTGTCCACAACTCCACATGAACGTTTAGCTATATTTAGACGCCCCTTGTTAAAGGGTCGTCCAGGACTGCATGCAAAAGGACAGCAGTACTGAGGAGATCTGAGGACTCCATGTCCAAGCAAATCAAAACAGCTGCCACCCAGCCACTGCCTAGGAACTTACAGCATCTGAGGATTTAATACTACTGAATGGTAGGATTGGGGGGATCCAGGAAATCCAATGTCACTGTTAAGGTAGGTGTCAGTAGGTCTCTATTAAAAATTCCAATGTTGATTGGTGATTGGGGGGGGGCTCTGTGACTCAATATGAAGTAGCGCAAGGACTGAGAAACCCAGCAACATATTGTTTAAGAAAAGTGGGATGGAGGGAAGTCAAAGGATTTAAGGTGAAACAATAGCATGTTTGAGGGTGGCCTGATAGCGGCATTAAAAGAAAATTCAAGATTGGAGGGAGTTCTATAAGTCCCTACTAAAGAACAGCAGGATTAAGGATATACACTGTAGCCATGCCAACTATCTTTATGGTTGATGGGGGGGCACCTTTACACCACCAAGTCCAACAAATCAAATGCTATAGTACTACCAGGGACCAGCATTTGTGATAGAGAAGTCCTTGTCTATCAGAAAGAGTGAAACACCAAAGAGAGATTTGTAGAGACAGTCCCTACTGACTTTCAGATATGAGGAAAGATACTCTGGAAGCATACACGGAGAAGTTTATCCATCTGCCATGGATCAGCGACCAAGCTTCCTAGTGCAAATACTCCCTGTATGGTGATGCTCATGTATATGTGAGAAGAACATAGTTGTATATATTGATCAACTTTTTGTGCCTTAGATACATTTTATTAACTGTGAGTAACTTATTTTCTTGCATCTGATTATGAGAATGGATTTTTAAATAGTTTATTACTATATGAATTTATATGAAAAATATCATATATATTGTTTTCATACATATGAGCGTAGGTGTCATTTGTAATGCACAGCACATGCATATTGGTTTTGGTTAAAATTGTGTAAGGTTGAATGTGTGCATCTTGGGGGAAAAGGGGAAATATATTTGTGAATGGTATTGTAAGTGTAATTCTGTGCATCAACATCTGAGTGCTTGCCTGTGCGGCTTGCAGTGCTATTTCAAACTGCTGCATAGTTGGGCCCTATTCCTCCCAAAGATTTGACATTTCACTTTTCTACCAAATGTTAGCACCACTTCAAATATATCACCTGTTCGTAATGTCTTGCATTGTCCCAAATCAATCATTTGCCTTCGCCAGGTGATTGGTGTGTATTTCAACATAGGTCAGTGGGGAGTCACAAATGTAACATTCCAGATGTATGCAGGTCAGGGCCCATGCCTATTGCTGGGAACTGATCGTGTTGGAGTCCTATATGAGCTTCATTTGCGAGTCTCACTTCTCCTAGGGGTATTGTTTTTTAGGTCGAAGCCTGTGTTAATGCGCATGCGCTACTGCAGGCAAGAGTTCTCGTAAACAAGAAGGAGCATGAAACCACGCCCCTTCTGCCATTGGCCGGCCTCGCGAAATGGAGGTCTGCCATTGGACAATGCCCCTGTTTGGATGATTTGTCCGCTATACTCCCTCCTTTTCAGGACTCCGTGACCTGACTTATGGTGTCGCAAGCCGATTTCCAGAAACATTGCTATGGCAACCACGAGGCCGGTGATGGAGTCCTGGAGGGGAGGGATTCAGTAGCTGTTTCCGCCCCCTTTTTTTCAGAGGAGCTTGTACAGCGTTAATTTACCCGCCATTACACAACTTTCGTCCAACTTGTTCCTTATTGACGTACTACATAGATTTTCTGCAAAATCGAGCTTATCGGCGAAGCAACTTATTCGCAATACGCTATATATAACACAACCAGGCATCCGGGAACACCCATTAAGGTGATTTCGGAATTCGAAGGAGATTAACTGTATTTGTCAATTTACCGTTTATGATAACTAATAAAGGGGATAGATTAGAAAAGCTGATATATAGCACCCCATTTTGCTAAAATCAGAAGGACTCTCCTTTCTAAATAGCGTTGGTGTGCATACATGTTTAGCCCTACTGCTCTCGTAGCCAGATATGTGTCTGCTTGGGCGGTATGGTGGCTCTGTAAGGAATGAAGTGCCTTATTGAGGTTTTCTGATCCCCCTCCGTACTATATCTCAAAGGGACAGAGGTTTGCAGTTTGGTTCGACCTGCGATTAAAACTGCTCACAAATTGGGTACTTCCTGCCCGGATTAAACGAGAGGTACATTCGAGATGCGTCATGACATGCACGGATGACATGAGACCTGAAGAAAACTGGATATTCGCATCTGGCAATTTTTTGTCCGGTAGGGGTCGCTATTCGAATACAAAAAGACATCTTCAACCTCTTTCATCAACTGAAGGCTTTCCCTTTCCCAGCTAAAGTGGACGCCCCCAGTAAACAGTACGTCCATTTAAATCGACATTATAGGCCAATACTACCCAAGTCACTCTTTGGACTTTCATGTACGTCTCAGTCATTGGTTGAAGTGCTACCACAAGTTATAAAGGCGTTTTGATCTAATGTCCTTTTTTCCAAATTCAGCATTGGGATTTAGCCATTCAGGGATGTTGTTTTTCTCAGATTAATTGAAACGTAGTCTGTGCTGTGAACAGCACACCTTTAAAGTAAATCAATATTACTAGTTCCGGTGATGAATGAGTTTCTACGCGGTGGGGCAGGCGATTCATCATCATCGGTTGGGTTTGGTTGGAGGGACACTCTCTCCTTTGCAAAGACTGGGTGACCCTTGACTCTCCAGCTCACAGTGGTTAGAGCTTTGTGCCCTCCAATCCGGGTTTTCCACATCCACCACATCCACCACCACCACCACATCCTCCACCACCACATCCTCCTCCACCACCACACCCACCACCACCACATCCCCCACCACCACCACATCCACCACCACCACATCCACCACCACCACGTCCACCACCGCCACATCCACCACATCCACATCCACCACATCCACATCCAACACATCCACATCCAACACATCCACATCCAACACCACCACCACCACATCCACCACCACCACATCCACTACCACAAATCCACCACTACCACAACATCCACCACCACATCCACCCCACCACCACATCCACCACCACATCCACCACCACCACATCCACCACCGCCACATCCACCACATCCACATCCACCACATCCACATCCAACACATCCACATCCAACACATCCACATCCACCACCACCACCACCACATCCACTACCACAAATCCACCACTACCACCACATCCACCACCACATCCACCCCACCACCACATTCACCACCACCACCACATCCACCAGATCCACACCAACACATCTATGTGAGTGTGTGTATGGGTGGGAACAAATGCAATAGGCCTCGCATTGACGAGAGATTAAGCTATTGCCATTGTAAATGACAATGCCATTTATTTATGTGTTTTCAAAACCAACACATCAATAAAAAGTTTGTCATTTACAATGCCAATAGCTCTAACTTTTGCAAAGGCGAGACCGTTGCATTGTAAATGCTTGTTGATTGGAGCATTAGAAATCAGCTTCTCCTTCATGGGCCACATTGGGAAACTCTACTGACACCCTCTGTTTTTCAGCAAATACTTGGATATTTATTCCTCCAACATGGGTGACGCTGGTTTCTGTTCCTCAGCTTTTCTCTAATTTGAAGGGTAGATTGCACCTGTCATCAATGTTACCATCCATAAGACTTTTTCTGTATTAAGTTTCACAACCCTGAGGAATTTACATCATTCTTAACAGGCAAGAGAGATTCTGGCACTCTCCTCAACATAGACTATGTACCAGCTGCCTGAAGAAGCATGCAATGGTTCAAGTAGGAAGGCTCCGGGTAGCTCTGACTGGTGTCCAGCCCTCTGATATTAGTGGGGGCACAAACTTTGCGATTCTATTGGCTAGGATATGCAATACCCTTCCTAAGGAAGTACAGACTCAGCTATCCACCTGCAAATTTAGAGCAGCCATTAAAATGTAGTTATTCACAAACAATTCCTTCTCGCTATGCCATTATAATGGGCTAGATCAGCAGCTAGGTTCTTCTATGTTCAGTACACTTTATACATGTTTTTCGTCGAATTAGACCTTAGTACAAAACACACACAGAATCTATCACATGGTGCTCTGGCTAGGTTTGTATGTGTTCTGCTCACAACCTTGACATGTGCAAGCTATCCTGACAGACCTAAGAAACATTAAGTGACATTCAGTAAATTGCCCATTTGGACCCATATCTGCAATACAAATGCATATGCATTACAAAATAAAATAGAATAAACCACTCGGCTTATTTCTGCTTAATAAAAAAAAAAAAGGAATTGAAAAAATAAAACCACCTTCAACATAATAATAACTTCCACTTGAATATCACTTTATATTAGACGTCTGAAATTTCTCAGTACAGAAAATATCAGGTATCACCAATATCCAGTTTAATGATACTCACTACTAACCTCTGAAGAAAGGATGAGTTACTTTAATTCGAATTAGTTACCCGTAGATAATAAATGCTTCAGAAGCAAGCATTAGACTTGCTGAGCCATCCTGCGGGCTTATGAAAAAGTAGGTATGCACCTGTTACAACGCATTTTTTACTCCGCACTACCATTACAACGCGACTTTTACAACGCATACCATTACAACGCATTGCGCTGGGGGGCGCTCTAGGATAGGGAATAAGTATAATTTACTATCCAACACCTTCCCTAGGGTCCACGGGGACTGGAGTTAGAATAGTAAATTATACTTACCACTATCCAGCACCCCAAAGCGCTATGCGTTGTAATGGTATGCGTTGTAATGGTCGCGTTGTAATGGTAGGTAGTTGTAACGGTATGCGGAGTAACGTCATACATCCGAAAAAGTAAAGTCTAAAATGGAGGGAATTCTGAATTTATGGTTCCAATGAACCTTTATTATCTACATTAATTATAATAAAGATTCCTATCAGATTAATGCAGAAACCTTAAATACACTATTGAACTGCAAACTATTTAACACAAGTAGATACATATTTGGAATGGGCAAGTACTGTCCGTTATTGAGTACCTGCACTTCTTTAATATGAAACAGAGAGTACTAATATGACACAGGGAGTACCTTCACTTCTTCTCACTTCTACTATTATACATTTACAGGGAGCAAACAGATACCCTGGATAGCAAAAGCCAGGACTTCCATTTTTCCGTTTAAAGCACTGAAGTAGATCGCAAAATGAGACAGGCAAAGGTGGAAGGAATTTAAAACACATCACTAACGGAAGGT
Source organism: Lissotriton vulgaris (assembly GCF_964263255.1). NCBI lineage: Eukaryota > Metazoa > Chordata > Amphibia > Caudata > Salamandridae > Lissotriton > Lissotriton vulgaris. Next base: position 125,811 of record NW_028252673.1, on the reverse strand, counting down.
GAGTTAAATATGAACAGGCACCCTAACGTTTCAATTTCCTCAAGTTTTAAGCTGTACCTGTTTTTAATTGGAATATTAATAGTAAAGGTATTTTTTTTTAAGTGTACGTACATAAAACTATATTTGCAAATATAGTCAGTCTCCATCAGGCATGCACTTCTAAAAATGCATGTTATTCAATAGAAAATGTAAATGCCTATATATCAGTTTACATATTTATACATAAGCATGACATGCTATGGGAACTACAATGTTAAAGTCCGCGTTGGCATGCCGGTGTAAGCATGTGCTGAGCCGGGAGCCGAGGCGCTCTCTTACCGCCGGGCCTGCCAGTGCCAGCAGCTGCCGCACTTCAATGCCAAAGTCCTCGAGCACCCGCGGGCGGCGGGGACCACATGGGCAGAGGAGGTCCCCGCCGGCTTCGACCATCCCCGGAGCCTGGGAAGGCCCTGTCATCGCCATCGTCGGTCTCCGCTACTCTTCACATGGCCGGGAGAACTCAGGGCACTTAAAGGAGGGGGCGTCCCGCACTCGGGAGAGTGAGAGGGCGGGCTATGGAACCAAGTCCACCCTGGAGGCGGAGACGGGAGGCGCCGGAGCCACCTGAGAGGGAGGCGGCACAGTGGGAGTCAAGGAAGGGGGTTTGGAGAACCGAACCCGCCCGGCTCTGTTTTAAAACTTTGTCCTGTCAGGTCGACTGATGGTGGGAGCGGATCGGATAACCACCAGAGTGAACACTGTCTGATTCCCACCCCCAGGGGGCGGCCCCAGTGACAGGGAGTTCTTGCTCTCATTCTCAGATAGTCTGAGGCACGCTTGACTTTTCCAAGGGAATAACAAGCATTGGCAAAGACAATAGGGCGCAGGCCCGGTTCTAGTGGGTGGGCCAGGCCCACCCAAAGATGAGCCTGGCCCACCCAAACAGGAGCCTTGGCCCCCGCAGTGAGGGCTTGCAGGCAGACGTGCAACGCACAGGTCGTGTGTGTCAGACCGGGGAGACAGCTTCCCGAGCGCACACACACAGACAGTTTAAGATTATCACAGCCGCACCAAAGTACTTAACAGGTCTTTAAAAGACCATTTACATGTTAAGGAGGCTTTGTTTCGTTTTTTACCCCTTCATCTCTGCATGGTGAAAATCCTTTCTTTCACAAAGGTAACCTTTGGTAACCTTTGCCTAAGGCCCTGCTGCGTTGATATTTCTTTTTCTGTGCAGAGCAGGGGAAAAGTGGTCTGTTTATTCCTAGTCACCCCCTGACCCCTGCAGCTGCTCATCACATAAGGCTGTGACACAAAGTATGACTAATAAAGTAGGTACGAGAATGTGTTACAAAAAATGTTCTTTTTAAATTCTAACAGCCCCAGCAGGACACATACTTCGTATGTGCTTCATTTAAACAGTTTTTATCATTTCATCATAGCCGATGCTGGTCAACAATAAAACAATACAAAATGCCCAGATAAAGCTGGTGATTAATGATCCTGCTTTAGAGCAATCGTTTGTCTGTTAGTATTTTTTAAATGCAGATGCACTGTATTTTATGTGGATAGCTCAGTGGGTTACTGCCTTTGTCACAGAGATCCTTGTATTACTTCAGAAGTTACAATCCTAACAAAATGCAGTGAACAATGAACTGCCACCAAAGAGCTGCAAACAAACATGAATGGTATAATTAGAACTTCGCTGTTTTTGCTTTATGATATAGTTAGAACTTCCCAAGGCTTTTCATTATTCTTATGTTGCTAAAATGAGTATGTTTGGGCAGATATACATTTTTATCAGTAAAGCTGACCCCCACGGAATACTCTTTAAATCCTAAGGTTGTGTTTCCCCAGATCAAACCCTCTTAAAATATACTGCCCACCAGAATGGATGACATATGATTCCTACACCTTGTAATCCTCATTGGTTTATGTGACATTCCCTGTAGACTGATTTACATACTTGTATGATTCATTGTCTCTGTAAGTGTGTGCGTGGTGTAAATTACTGACACACACTACACTGATATGAGCAGCGCTATACAACAAATTAAATGCATATGAGAGAGGGGATACGTAAACATGAGGGGCGCTGGTGGAGGCTGGCAGTGAGGGAATCTGAGGAGGTGGTAGTGGGAGGGGCTATGGAGCGATGAGGGGCACTGTTGGAGGGTGGCAGTGAGGGAATCCGAGGAAGAGGTCATGGGGTGGAGGGAGGAGCTAGGGAGAGATGAGGGGCACTGATGGAGGGTGGTAGTGAGGGAGTCTGAGGAGGAGGTCATGAGGGGATGGGCTACAGAGAGATAAGGGGCACTGGTGGAGTGTGGCAGTGAGGGAGCCTGATGAGGAGGTTATGAGGGGGAGGGGCTACAGAGAGACTGGGGCACTGGGGGAGGGTGGCAGTGAGGGAATCCGAGGAGGAGGTCATGGGGTGGAGGGAGGAGCTAGGGAGAGATAAGGGGCACTGATGGAGGGTGGTAGTGAGGGAGCCTGATGAGGAGGTCATGAGGGGGAGGGGCTACAGAGAGACTGGGGCACTGGGGGAGGGTGGAAGTGAGGGAATCAGAGGAGGAGGTCATAAAGGGGAGGGGCTATGGGGAGATGAGGGGCACTTGTGGCGTGTGGCAGTGAGGGAATCCGAGGAAGAGGTCAAAAGGGGGGCCATGGATGGATGAGGTACACTGTTGGAAGGTGGTAGTAAAGGTATTTACGGTGAAAGAGGTTTTTGGTGCAGCGCCAAAAAAGACTTTTGCATCAGCGCTGAAGCCTGCCCTGTCATGGCCTTTCTGTTTTTGTTTATTTAATTAGCAGTCGGGCCATAAGGGCCACTGTGGAACATACTTTAAAGTGCGTGCTAATTATATTTATTGCTCTATTCAATGTTTTAAGTATGAAGGTGATTTTACTAATGTTTTTACCAGGAGATGGTGCCTGATATGGGGCGGGGCCCAAGGTCATCTGTGAGATAAGGGGCACTGGAGAGGAATAGTGATTAATCAAGCTTGTAAGGGAGAGCGTTGAAGAGTCCATGGTCAGGTGGAGGTAGTAATGAAGAGGGACTCTCCCTGAAGGCTCGCACAAAGAGAAGTGTCACTTGCCTGATACTCCCACCTCAGAAACCTCCTCTCCCCATCAAAGGAACATTACATGGAAAAAACACTTTTTGTGAGTGATAATATTAAAAAGAGATTTGGAAAAGAGTGAGTTTTACTGGGCCTTGTAAGACTAAGAAGAGATAAAGGAGGGCCCTCAAGCAGGCCTGCCTAGACATATATGCGACAAATCGAGCCTGCAGTGGCCCACCCAAATGCGTCCTTGGCCCACCCAATTAAAAATTCCTGGAACCGGGCCTGATAGGGCGTCGCCTTTATGAGATCTAGTACTAATAGTTTTGTTAATGTTTCTTAGCCGTGTTGCTTCAGGACTGAAAGTAAAGAAGAAAAAGCTGCGTGACACAGCAAGAGTCATTAAGTCATAACATACTTTCAGTGATGCTGCACTGAAGCCAGCGCTGCTGCACAGTATGGCTAAAAAACATTGACAAAGCCAGTAGATCCAGCATAGGCGAGGCCTATTGGCTTTACTAATGCTTGTTTTCATTGAGCACTGGTGTAGACCTCCTGCCACCTGGGGCGCCCCTAAGTTTGCCGCCCAGTGCACGTACGAGCGCCTGGAGGCGGCCGATGGACGACTTGATCTGCATACGGCGCATATCCCTATAGGAAACCTTATTAGGTTCCTGCACATCTGCATTGATCTAAAAAAACGATCCGTTCATCTGTACAAGTCCCTCACCCTCCACCCTTCCGCTAAAATCTGAGAGGTCTATGGCATCTGTGATGGCGGCTGCCAAGGGCGATGTAGCTTCTTCACTGCCAGTAGGCTAGAAGGAAATGGGTATAGGGACATCGTGAGGATTCTGGAGGACCTGTGCCAAACGTATTTTGGGACCCTGTGTTCGGAACAGCTTTTGATTTATGATCCAGTTTCTGCTCTTTGGTGCCCTCTAGCCAAACTCTAAATGTGTTTGCATTTAATATTCAGGGTTAGTGACTTGTGCTTTTAATATTCTAGCTCAGCAACGGACCCACTAATATTACTGAAAATAATCTCTGTGACACCCTCCAATTTCTAATATATGAGGTCCTGTTTTGATCTAAAAGAAACTTTTTTATGGATGTTGCATGAAACATTAACAACATTTCTCTGCAAAATGTCTGTAATAGATTCTCACACATCACCCACATTAAAAATTAATTAAAGGAAAACTTTAATAAAAACAATCTGTTTAAGAATCTGTTTAAGAATCTTTCACGCAAAAAATGACAAAACATTGCAGAAAGGAGCTGGCTCTGTCAGGCCTCCCCCCTGAAAGGCTGGGGCCCTGGGAAGGAGCCCACTTTGCCCATGCCTAAAAATGTCTCTAAATGGGTGAATTACGTCTTCTTTGTGTACAGCCCTCAAACAAATCACTTTTTCTTGACAAACTTCTTTATAGCGAGGGACACCTTTCATGGAGACACTGATTTTTTTTTTTTAAACCGTTTTTATTGCAGGAAAAGATGCAATTCACACATGTACAATGTTACTACCCCGCGGGCGTCGCCTCGCCTGACTTTCCCCAATGGTAAGATATACACAGCCATTTAGCCCACATCCCGAGGGTCGGGCGGCGTCAGTCAACGGGTCAACCTGCTTGCCAACGTACACATATGATTGCTGTTTCATTCGGAGTATTCGAACCTGCTTTTAACATTTTCGCCCCGCTCCCCTATAATCATCCCTCCCCCCCCAATCCCTCCCCGTCTGTCCAACTACCCACCAACCCCAACTGAAACTGACCCCTCCCCCCGAATGCTCGACCCTGCGCCTAAGCTCTGCCTCAAAGTTCCTGTGTGTGTGCAATCAGGAGTGATAGTATCGTGCTGGGAAGGTGCAACTGGTTAGCGATTGGGTACTACTACACTCGACTCAGAAAGGCTGTCCTCCTCTTCTAACGCACTGTCCCTGGGCGCCTGCACTAGCATCTCCCATTCAGTGGCCGCTTCCAGCGCTTTATCGTCTGATCTGCGGGGAGCCAATTGATACCTAAGCGTGCTCTCGCTCGCGGCCCATTTAAGCATTTAGTTAGTCCACCTTCGCAGTGTAGGGCCACGTTTCGACTTCCAATTCCTCGTTAATTCCCTTTTAGCTAAGATGAGACCCATATCCACAAACTTGCTAGAAATTCTGTTCTTGGGCGTATGCGGGAACCAGTGTAATAAGCCCACAGCCTTGGAGATTTGTAGTTCCCGGTCAGTAACAGTATTCAGGGTCTCAATAACCTCCCTCCAGTAATCCCGCAAGTGTGAGCAGTCCCAGAGCATATGACCCAGGTCTGCCCCCACCGTATTGCACCTGGAGCACACCGCATCCGCCACTCCAAAGTACTTTTCAATCCTCCTGGGTGTGAGATAGGCCCTATGCAGTACATAAAAGTGGATCAGCTGAAACCTGGCGTTCCTTGTGCTCTTCCTCGCCCGCCGCACTATCTGTGCCCATGTGGTATCGGGGATCTCAGTCCCCAGTTCCAGCTCCCAAGCCTCTTTCAGCGTGGTTAGGGGTTGCAGCGTCTCACGTGACATTCGCGAATAGAGGCACGTTACTGCCTTGTACGTACCGGCCGCCATCATGGTGTATTGACAAGCCATGGACGTCGGGGGCTCTTGAGTTCCCTCCTCCCAGTGTGCCTGCATCGCGTGTGTTATAGCTGCATGCATTAAAAAGTCTCCTTTCGGAAGGTCAAAGCGGTCTTGCAAGGTCTGATAGGGGATCAGTTCCCCGTCCTCATATAGGTCTCCCAGTACCTGTAGTCCAGCCTCCTCCCATCTCTGTAGCCTCGACCAATCGCCCCCATGCGGGAGCGCCGTTACCATTCCGAGGGGTATCTCAGGCGCATACATGCGTCGCACCCCGGCCCGTTTCTGCGCTCGGTTCTAGCAGAGTCTGTATGTTTGCTCTTCCAGCGACAGATCCCTAAGAAACAGTTTTTGCTGTAAGGTGATGAAGGCTAGTACATGGCGGGGGTGCCCACCTCTCTGTCCTCCTCCGGTCCACGGTACGCTCTCGCCACCTCCTGCGTGAAGGTCTGCAGCCGCCCAGCCAGGTAGTATAGCTCAAAGTCGGGGACCGCCATGCCTCCCTCATCCTTCGGCCGAAGCAGCGTTGTCAAAGCAATTCTGCGCCTGCCCGTACCCCAAAGGAAGGAGATCAATAAAGATCTCAGCTGTCGGAAGACCGATCTAGGTATCCATACAGGCAGCACGCGGAAGTGATAGAGAAGGCGCGGCAGGGCTATCATTTTGACCAGGGATATACGTCCCGTGACCGATAGCGGGAGAGTAGACCAGAAAGTCATAATACCACATAGCGCCCGTATACAGCGACCTACGTTACCCTCTAGCAGGTCCGCAGCCTTGTGGTATATATACACCCCCAGGTATTTCAGGCAATCCGGCGCCCAGGCCAGCTGTGTGCGGATGATAGGTTCCTGTTCACCGTGACGTAACGGGAACAGGCACGACTTGGGCCAGTTCACCCGCAGCCCAGACAATCTGCCAAAGGCCTCTAGCAGTCTTTCCGCTCCCTCCAGTGCCTCCCTCGGGTTTTGTAGATAGAGCAGGAGATCGTCTGCATACAGCGAGACAAGGTGTGATTGTCCCCGGTAAGTCAACCCCGCGAAGGAGAGCCCCTTCCTGACTTCCGCCGCGAAGGGCTCGATCGCTAAAGCGAATAGCAGGGGAGATAGGGAACACCCCTGCCGAGTGCCTTGGCTAACTGGGTACGGGTCCGGCACAAGGGGACCCACCCGCACCCGTGCAATCGCCGAGGCGTATAGGACTTTCGTCCAACCTATGTACCCGTCCCCGAGGCCGAAGTGTTGCATAACCTTGTATAGGTACTCCCACTCCAGGCTGTCGAATGCTTTTTCTATGTCGATCAACAAGACCACCGGCGTGTGCATGGCAGGCCACTGTTCCCCCAGCAAGCGAATCAATCGACGTATATTAGCAGTCGTATTGCACGCTGGAATGAAGCCAGACTGGTCATTGTGGACCAACCCCGTCATGTGCTGCAGCAACCTGGTCGCCAAGATGGTACTCAGGATTTTGTAATCCACCGTCAACATGGACAGTGGCCTGTAGGAGGCTGGGTGTGTGCTCTCCCTACCCGGCTTCAGGAGCGGAATCATGAGCGCCTCGCACATGGAAGCAGGCAGCCCCCCCCGAGCCTTAGCCTCGTTATACACCGCCGGAAGCCTCGGGCAATGTACTTGCTATAAAATTCGACCGGAAGCCCATCCAGGCCCGGGGTTTTGTTTCTGGCCATTTTCTTCACCGCACTCCTTATCTCGCCCAGTTCTATACCCCTGCCCAGAGCCTCCGCCTGTTCTGGTTCCAGGCGCGGCAGCTGCAGGTCCTCCAAGAAAGCCGTTATCTCCGTCTCCCGCCCCTCGAGCGCGCTCTCGTAGAGCGTCTCGTAGTACGAGCGGAAGCGCTCCGAAATTTCCGCCTGGGTGTGGCGGACTAGGCCGTCCTCCCCTTCAATGGCTAACATAGGGTGACTTCGTTTTGTGGGGTTGGCCAACCAGGCCAGCAGCATCCCCGCTTTATCCCCCTCCGCGTGCGCCCTTACTGAGTAGGATTTATAGTCTAAACAGCGAAGCCGTTCCATCTCCACAGCCACCGCTTCCTTGGCAGCACTCACCGTCACTTGTAACTCCGGGCGGTTGGGGCGCTTCTTCTCGGCAGCGCGCAAGGTTGTTTCTGCTCTGTCCAGATCGTCTAGCAAAGATTTACGAGCTCCCGAGTACTTTCCTAAACAATGACCCCTGACAACTGTCTTAAAGGCATCCCACTCATATGCTGTAGTTGATGCTGTGACCTCATTTTCCTCGAAGTAGCACATGACCCGGTCCCCCAGCGCCTCAATGAAAACACCAAGTCATCCAGCGTGTCCGGCCTCAGCTGCCACGTCGAGACCCGCGAAGCCTCAGTCATCTAATTGAGGGTCAGCAGTAGGGGATTGTGGTCAGAGATCGTGCGTAACAGGTATTCCGAGTTGGATACCGCCGGTAGCACCTGCGAGGAACACAAGAAAGTGTCCAGGCGAACATGGAGGTCGTGCAACCCAGAGTAGAAGGAATAGTCTCTCTCCGTTGGGTGGTGCACCCGCCAGGCGTCCTGAAGTTCCCAACTCTCCTGCCAATGCACCCTGCGCTTCGCCAACCGGTGCATGGGAGACGTCCCTAGCGGGGGGTGAGATCTATCCAGTTCGACATCGACCACTGAGTTGAAGTCTCCTCCTATTATAATGGGGCAAGCTAAGAACCCCGCCAGAGCCCCAGACAGCTTGGCGAAAAAGGGTGCCTGGTCTATGTTAGGCGCATACACACTGCAGAGCGCTATGTCCTTGCCTTTCAGTTTCCCTTCCACTGCTACAAACCTACCCTCCGGGTCTACAATGTGCTTAGTGGCTTGAAAAGGAGTCCCCGCCCGCACCCAAATCAGCGCCCCTGTGGCGAATGCAGAATACGTGGTGTGAAATAATTGTCCCCTCCACCTTCTCTGTAGCGCTATACCCTCTTGTTTCGTTAGATGTGTTTCCTGCAGCAGCGCTATCTGCACCCCTCTCCGAACCAAGTATGCATGTATTTTATGCCTCCGTGCCATCGTGTGCAGTCCCCTCACATTCCAGATTAAACACTTTATTTGTCCGTTGTTAGCCATAATCACACGTTACATTGCAAAGTCCAATAGCGGCGTTCAGCCTGGCACACAGGGTCACACTCCCCCCCCCCCCCAGTCCCAACTCAACAGAACCCCCGCCCACCCAACCCGCATCGAGCACCTCCAACTACTCTAAGCGCCCTCCCCCCCAGAACAGGGCCCAGCCTAGCAAGCGCAGCTCCCATCCAAACTTGTTGAAGACCTAGCTTCCTACCCCCAATAACCCGACTATCCCGCAGTCGACACTACGGAGGCCTTATGGGCCCGAAAGGCGTCGCTCGGCTCCGAAGGTGGTCAACCTAGTCCCATTACTTCCAGCCCATGATCCCCCCGTGCAAGGTCAACATACCATCCCTTTTCCAGTGTTTGTCGCCATTCGCCAGCAAAGGCGTCCCCCAGGCACCGTACCAACCCGACATGGGGCGTTTTCAGTCTCATTCGTCCATAAGGCCTCCCGACGTCTGTGGCGTGACGTCCGGGCCCTTACCACTGTTTAAGTCCGATTGTTCTGCTTCCGAGCCAGTAACTAGGCCCTCCGCCTCGGAGCTGTCGCACGACCTGGATCTCGTAGTCCCCGACAGTTCCATTACCGCTTGCAGCGCTGCCTTTCTCTCGCCTTCAGTCTGTGATTCTGTCGGTTTCTTGACTCTCTGTCGGCGCTTCCGGATCCTCTGTGATTTTCTAGTCGGCTGCTGGGTCCGTTCATCCTCAGCCCTGTGCTTCGCCCCATCGGTGCCGGCTTTGTACGTGTCCCACCACGCCCAGGCGTCCGCCGAGTTGTGGAAGAATGGCGCCTTATCGTCCACCACCACCCTGAGTTTGGCTGGAAACAGAAGTGAATACGCCAGACCCTCAGCTCGAAGTTCTTTTTTGAGCGACAAGAACGAGGCTCGTAGCTTCTGCGTCTCGTACGTGTAATCAGGGAAAAGCGTCACTATGCTATTGTCCACCTGGAAGGGGCCTACATCTTTTGCCCTTGCAACAGCCAGTCTCGGTCCTTGTAATGCAACAATTTTATTACTTCCGGGACCCTGTGCGCCCGCTCCAACGTAAAGAAGGGAGAAATGCCCTCTGGTGCCACCTCCGTCCTCAGCCATTGTTCGAGGTATCCCACCATATCGTCCCCTTCTTTCTGTTCCGGAAGGCCCACTAAGCACACATTGTTGCGCCTGTTACGGTTTTCAGCATCCTCCACCCTCCTCTCCAAGGCCTGGATGTGGTCCAGTGCGTCTCCTAGTCTCCCTTCCATAGTCTTGTGCTCGGGCAGTATCTCCTTGAGGGTGGTTTCCGCAGCTTTGACCCTATCCTTCAGTTTGTCGTGGTCGGCTCGCAATAGTCCCAGGCCCGTCGCCACTTCCACTTGGGCAATATCTTGCTGTAGCACCTCCTTGGTGGCTTGTATGGCTTCCAGGATGCAATTTTGCAGCTGCTGCAGGTCCGTCTAGGATTGTGGCGGGCTTTCCGCCGCTCCCGAGCTCGCAGCTTCCTCCACTTTTCCCCTAAGTTTCCCCATTTCCGTTCACTGGAGGAAAGGAGGGGGGGGGGAGAAACTTCGGAGCTCTCTTCAGCCACTCGGTGGATGGCGCCTTCAATATTCAGTGTCTGAAATCGACAGGGAGCGCCGCAGCACGAACAACGTGGCAGCTCAAGCCCCCACTCCGTCCCCAGCAGGCTCCAGTCAGCTCTGACCCCAGGTCACCAGACCCCTCAGGGAGAGTGGGATTCTGTTCACCAATGCAGCCTCCGGTGGCTCCAGTCGATGTCGTCCCGGAGTCCTCTAGCCGTCCGAACTCGGTTCCCTCTCGCTGGTGTCGCCCCGGCGACTAGGCCCACACCTCGACCCCTCCGTGGGGCGACAACTCACGGGAGTCACTTCTCGCCTCGTCGTCGTGGAGTCCAGGGCCTCTCTCAGGATGCGACCAGATGCGAGCCCAGTGCGCCTCTGAGCCTGGGTGCTTACGTCTCCCGCACCACTGTTAGGCGCTGAGTACTCCGTGGCCCCTCAGTGCCAGGGCGGTCACCATTTTACGCCCCTCAACCTTTGTTCGTAGGAGATGCAACCTACCCAGGCTGCAGGTTCGGCAATCTCCCCTGCTCACAGCTCTGTGAAATGATCAAGCGGGCTCAGGTGACAACCCTTTCGTCTCAGGCCGTCCCCCCAAAGAGTCGCCAAGGGGACTTCGCCTTCAGGGGCTCGAGAGCCATCTCCAGGCGCCATCTTGTTCCATCGTCCCTTCGGCGCTTCTTCGCGCTTCTCACGAGCCGATGAGCGCCGTGGGCACCCCGATTCCGTCGCCTGAGGGTCCTTTGCTGTTCAGCCCTTAAGTGGTCGAATGATGCACTTTAGGGAGGATTTCGTGCAGTTTTTCAGGATAAAAGCGGGGATCGGGAGCGGAGCTCCGGGCTCACGCCGCCAGTCCGCTCGGCATCCAAGCCACGCCTCCCCTCATGGAGACACTGATATGCTACTTTACGAGAGCTTTCAGTGGTATGCTCAGTGATCATGCTGTAAACCCAGCAGCTCAGCAGCATTCTGCATAGATGTGCTCACGGTTACACTGGCACATAAAGTGATCTGTGATTTCTGGACAGGACAAATGGGTCGGAGTGAATCAGTAATATGTAATGAGTCTGACAATGGACACCTATCGACCTTTCAGAGGCATCAGCTCGGTTGACAAACTGACTTGTTTGCCATTATTATTATCAAGAAAAGACAGCCTACTTTTGTGAATTTCTAAAAGACAAAATAGTCTAGGTGAAAAACACACAGTGACAGGACTATGTATGTGGTCAAAAAACAAACGGAAAAGAAACAAGAAGGAAAGACTATCCCTCACTCACCCTAGTGGTGACATGCTTCATCATGGGGTTCGTCACAGGAGGGACTGAATATCCCCCCTGTGTGCTTCGACGCCTGCAATTGCAGCGAAGCTGGTGTTTATGATAGTGTGATGAGTGATCAGTGATTGGTGAATTAAAAGATCCCAATTGGACCCCAACAACTTTATTAAAGGGCCAATTGTTCACAATAAATAGTGAGGTCACTTAGTGGAATAAATTAAAACCCTAGTGACTCAATGTGGATGGTCAAAATGTTTCTGCTGCATTTGCTATCTTAGCTCAGCTTTCATCAGGACCAATTTAATAATCAAAAAAGCCGTCCTCCGGGGGTCCACACATGCTAAGGTGTGTCCACACCGTTAGAACCAAACAAAAGAAGACCACATTTTGATACTCTCCTTTCTTAAACTCACGGTTTTACCCGCAGTCAGTGTTCCTGCAATTTGCCCGGATACAATCTGTAAATAAACACATATGTTTTTAGATGTAACTATGTCCGTTGTCTGACCTACTATTACCAAAGTTACTTCTTTATTTTACATTGTGCTTGCTAATATTCAGTTTGTTCATAAAAAAGTGCACAATAATTAAGCTAAGTTAGCTGTCCTTTTAATTCAAGGCAAATGTATCAAAGGAGTTTGATAATTCATCTAGAACACCGGTCAATAGCCCATAAAATCCAATCCTATCACCACCGTACGGAGGTATTTAGGATAGACCAAACAGACAAGTTTTATCAAGGAAGAAAGGTCACATTTTAAAAACACTCACTTTGTGTAGAGAAACGACGTGCCACATGGACACTCAATGTGGCAATATTTTCACGTCCCGTTTTAACTGTGGAGATAAAACAAACGGGGCGAGTTGCCAAACTTTAGTCCTCCGTGCTATTGTTTCGTTTATCATAGCAGTGAGGAATCAGGGTCAAAAGCGCGATCTAAGAATATGTAAACCCGCTTACTTTCACAAGGACGACTCGCCGCCTGGAACCTAGTAAATCTCTCACTGGTGTCCAGATCTTACTGGCAGTGAGGCCGCGGGTGTATTTCAATCAGCATTGCCGGTACGTGACCACGTCATGAGTCACGTGACCGGAAGGTAATTGCCGAAAAAATACATTAACCCAGAGTAATTCGTTTTTTTTATGTCCAAGATATTGAAGTTCGTAGTGTATAACCATCATTACTAGCTTGTATGATCTTTATTATATTATTAAGATGGTTCCTAACATGCGGAATAGTCCACTGACGTTGACTCTGTGAGCAGTAACACTACTCTTCCGTTAGAGTCCAACGGGAAACTAGACCGCTAACTTTTTTTACGGCTCATTATACAGGTTTATGATGCCGTTAGAAAATGGATTGTATTCCGCAAGAAAGGGGGCAAATTGCTCTACACAATGCACCCCGTTAGAGAATGAATTGTATTACGCAAGAGAGGGGACAAAATGCTCTACACAATGCACCCCGTGTCAGAAAGTGCCCGATCCTCAGCCCAAATACGTAAATACTCCGAGAAGATGAATAATTGTGCATAATTCATGAAAATACATGATTTTGTCGGACTTTGAAACAGAGTGGATGGGCATCATCTCAGTACGCTACCCCAGGGGATGTCATCGTTGAGTCCCTTTTGATGGGACAACAAACGGTATATCCATCTTTGTTCCTGTTCAAATAACTTTTGTTCAGTGCCATTCTGCAGGTGTTCAATCACTGTCCAGTGAATGTCATTGGGGGAGTGCTTATGTTCCAGAAAGTGTGTGGTCATTTTTGTGTTGCTTTTGCAACACCTTATGCTGCTCCTATGTTCGCATATGCGGAGTCTAACCATCCTTTTAGTCATTCCCACATAATATAGCCCACAGGGGCAGGCTATTAAATAAACAACATTGGTAGTGTTGCAATTAGTGTGGCTTCTTTGCTTCCAGGTCTTATTGGGTTCCAGATGTAAAGTCTTGGAGCTTGTAGTGAATGGGCACACACTACAACTACCACAGGGGTAGTGCCCCACTACCGGTGGTAAACCCCAGGCATTCAGAACACTACGAGCAGATTCCTGCGTCTTCCGGGGGCGAGTGTGGACCAAAGAGTCTTTGAGACTTCTCGCTCTCTTGTACGAGAAAAGGGGCTTTTCCCAATTACAGTTGTTGGAGGTGAGAATTCTCCAGTGTTTATTAATACAGCGACTCACTACATTAGATGCTGTATTATATGTAGTGACGCAAGTCAGAGGTACCTCATTGTTCTCATTGACTGGTGTTTCCTCTAACAGGGAGTCTCGATTTTGATTCCTTGCCCTTTTGTAACTCCTTGTTAGTAGATGTTCTGGATAGCCCCGATTAAGCATTTTGGCCGTCAGGTTCTTCGATTGCTCTTTATAATCTTCCACATCACTGCAGTTCCTCCGTATGCGGAGGTACTGCCCAAAAGGTAAGTTCTCCCTTAATGGTTGAGGGTGGAAGCTGGTATAGTGTAGAAGATTATTTTTGCTGGTTGGCTTATAGTAGGTTTTGGTTGTTAACCTCTCACCTACCCGTGAAATGATCACATCAAGGAACACTACAGTTGATTCATGGAATTCATGAGTGAATTTAAGATTTGGATCACAACCATTAATCAAACTGAAAAAGGTACCTAGTGTCTCTTCACTCCCTTTCCAAACCAGCAGCACATCATCTATGTACCTTTTCCATAGAATGATGTTATCAGCAAAAGGATTATCAGATTGTAAGATGTGCGTTTTCTCAAAATTAAAGACATACAAGCCGGCCACGCTTGGGGCAAAAGTGCTGCCCATTGAAGTACCAGTTGCTTGTAGGTATAACTGGTCTTCATACTGGAAAAAATTCCTCTTAAGGGCTAAAGAAGCACAGTCAACCACAAAGGATTTAGATGTTTGCCATTATGCCAGCATCTCTTTGAATGTACCGCATACAATTATATCTGGATTTTCTGCTCTCACCGACAACCAAATGGGGAAAACCTATTTTAAAAAATACCACAATCTTGGCATACAGTCCACTATGAATGCACAATTTAAATTAAATCATGAAGCGAACACAGCATGAACACAAATTGTCATATTTCCCATGTTTCTGTGGCAAAATTAAACCATAAATAGGCATACAATGTATCAAAAAATCAAAGGCTTTCCGACAGACATTGAAAAACCTTAGCAACAAGAGGAGGAGAGTAGGTTTCAGTAACAAGAAAAAGAATCACCTCCGGAGACATCGCTTGATATTTGACCTCTGTCTTTGAATGCCCACCAATGTGATGATAAGAACAAAATGTACAGGCTTTTTTATTACAGAAAACAAGTTTTTGGCTAATAACTATACACATCATATAGAAATGTCTGTCCTTACATGGTACATATTGGCGGGGTAATGCTTTTGTTCAAAATGCAAAGCCCTGTTCCAGATAAATAAATAAAGGCATATATTTAACATTTTCCAGGAGCTGTCTTTCAATCACAGCATACTGCACACAACCCTGTAGGATACATTTTGGGGTTCCTGCACGTCTGCATTGATCTAAAAAATTATCAGTTCATCTGTAGTGCATCAAGAGACTCGTTTGCAGAGTGGTGGGAAAATGGGGCATGGCCTCCAAAGATCTCTTAGCAATCCCACTGTATGGGATTTACTGGAGGTAACAGGAGGAGTTGTTTGCTACCAAGGATCCTCAGCAGGCAAGAGGACTTCATCCCCAACTAGTATTGCACCGGGAAGCATGTTTGCACAGTGGTAGAGAAAGGGTACAGGCCACAAAGACCAGACACCAATCCCACAGTGTGAGGCATACTGAAGGTAACTGGAGGGGCAGTTGGCCTACAAGGATGTCCCTGTCTGTGACATTGAAGTGCCCCCTGCCGCGATATCCCAAAGTGTGTTATATTCAAAGCAGGATAAGTGAGACGCGCTGCCGCAGGGCAGCGGGGGCACAATGTGAACTCCAATGCCCCTCCAGCATATGGGCAGTCCAACACGGAAACCTCCCTGTCTGCCGACGACCTCTTCTCCTTGCAGTCGGGCGTCTTCAGGCGGCCGTATCTGCCACCACACCAATATCGAAAGCGGCATCAGGTACCAGTTGAAATACTACAAAAATTGATCCTTGCGGGAAAAAGCTAGTCTTGTCCACACTGATGGGGCTGGTGCGAGAAATTCTGGTGCAGGGGCCATCATTAATGTTCAGGCAAAAACTGGGGTAAATGCATAACACTCCAGAAAACTCGCACTCCACAGTTCTGATTTCCAGATGGTTTATTTCAAACCAGATGGCTGTTACAAGTAATGTACAGGCATATTAAGGAACAGACAAAAAATGTATTTAGCAATCTTACATGTTTTCTCACATAAATCCCAACCTGTAGTAATAATTATGTAATTACAGGTTGGGGTTTTAATTTAATTACATTTATTTTTCAGCCACTTGGCTTTAAGCTTGCTAAATACTTTTTAGTATGCTCCTTAATATGCGTATTACTTGTAACGTACACCTGGTTTTAAAAAGAATGCCTAGTTAAATACAGAATTTCCCGTTGCAACAACTTAAATATAATTTTTAAGAACTATTGTAGATCTTTGTGCCCAAGTCAATCATACACCTTCACACCAGGACCCTAGCTCCCATCCACATACATAATAGAAGCGCTGTACTCAGGATGTGGAAATACTTATGCACAAGTTTAATACATTGAATCACAGTGAGTTACAATAAAAATACATTAAGAATTGTATAACACCATTACAAAATACATAAAAATCACTAAAACAGTGCTAATTAATACAATTAATTACAGATTCATACAAAGAACCAAACCATCTGGAAAGGAAAGGGATACACAAAACAGAAAAATGTTGGCTTCTAGATCGTTAATTTGAATATACACTTAACAACACCAGCAGGGCAAAGACTTCCCTGTCTTAATGGCTGTTGCCTCACATCAAATTTAACCAAAACTTCTGTGTTGACGCGTTTCGGTGGTAAAATGAAAATTAGGCCACCTTCTTCAGGACAATTAATATTCTTCCCTTATCCAATTTATTTAGTGGTACAATTTCTTACCTAACATGGAGACACGACAAAAGAATAAATAAATATATATATGTCTTAAAAAATTAATTTATTCAGTCATGATTGTAATTTCATATGAATTTTAATATGATAAACGGGCATTTGACCTCCCCTCTACTTATATATGCCATGCATACGCAATATTGGTATTTCTTCCATGTTTAACTGCGTCACATGTTGTGCACTAGCATTTTAAAAATACAGGCATTGTGGGTAAACTTTTGACTGTGAACAAGGGCATCAGCCCGAAACGCGACAGTTTTTTGCTTCTGCTCAGTATGCCTTAAATAAAATTCTATTTTGCCTTATTGCGGATTCGTTTGGTCGTCTGTTCTGGTTCTGGTTCCTGGAGCTGGGCTGCAGTTTGACTACTTTTGCATTTATCCCGCGGAAGGTGGTTGCTTCCGCCACGAATCCACTCCCTGCAAGTTGTCCGACGTCTTCAACCAACGTGTGTTTTGTCTGTGGATCAAAATTTGACGACGGACCCTGCCTGCCGATAGTGAACACACCCACCCCGAAAGCAAGCTCGCCGAGAACGCCGAACGCCGTCAAGAAAGACCCGCCGTGTGAGAAAGCTCAGCTTTGTGTGCGACGCCAAGCGGGAAAAACGGCAAAGACTTACAGCGCGGCTACAAGCTTGTCGGGTGAGTGTTCCGGAGTGCATGAGAGGCGGTGGGGAGGAAACAGGCATTGCGCGAGGGTGAGTTACGGCATGAAAGCCACCCCGCACAGAATAACCATCCATTTATAATCAGGCAGACTGAGCAGCGGCAACTATGACAGAGGAGACAGTGAAGGGGCGAGAGGCAGCCTCATTGGAACTCTTTTCTAATTTGCCCAAAATCCCTCAGAAAGGTGCTGCAGCGGGAACTTCGGGGGTTACACAAACCAGCCCCCCTTCGAGTGAAACACAAATAAAGACTCTGATGAAACGCTTGGAGAAAGTTATGAAAAACGAGGTAACCAAGTGGTGGGAGCATAAATCCCTCACAATGTATATAACGGAAGGACGTATTCCACGGGGGTTGCAAATTTTACTAGCCCTAAGCTACGAGAAACCCCATCCAGAAATGTTGAGAGAATGGGGGCACAGTAATTTGGACGCTTCTCGCAATTTGGTATTGATTTTGCTAAAATATGCAGAGATTCACCACACGCAGCTGCTTAAAGAAATGGAATAAATCAATGGGGAGTTACTTAAACTTGAACCTAATGAACTCATAACAACGACGAGAAAGGAGGTTCAAGACAGGGTCAACAAACACGAGGACTAAATCAAAATTCGTAAAGCGTGGAAATTTGCGCGCGATAAGGATGATTATGAACATGGAAAAATATATACATTCGCGCGCAAATTTGACAATGCTAAACGGCTCAAAATGAATGAAAAATCAGCTCCAGTATCAGGGGCAACTGGGCCAGTACTAACAGGCAAAGATCCATGATGTCAGACTTCGGAACAAATTCAAAGTACCAGTGACTCAATTTCAATCTCCAGCAGCAATACTAGTATTTATTCGGATGAGGACGCAGCATTAAGGGGTGAGAATGCAGGACCTCCAATGGTACTTGACTTGGATGAAGAGGTTGATTTTTTAGTCAACGCTCGGCTGCAGACTTTACGCCCGCGAAACCAACAACAAAAACAGCAGAAAAAAGGGCCAGAATCAACCGCCGCAGGAAAGAGCGCCGCAACAAACACAAACTCAAGCAACAACAACAAAAAGAAAAAATATTGGCGCAACAACAAAAAGTGAATGCAAAAACAATTGTAAATTTGTCTTCAGCAACACTCACTGCGGCAGAACAACAATTACTTAGTCTGGGCCTCACATTCTGCTCCTTAACAGATTTCAATTATGCGGCGACTAGGATTGACGTTTTTCGTTACATCCGAAAACTCAAACTATGCAAGTTTTTCAAAGTCAAAAAAGGTCCAAACATCGAAGAAACAACATCAGTGGAAAACACCACATCAGTCCTTCAGGCTGGTGACATCAGAGGCTTACTAACTCTTGTACAATTGGGTGAGGGCAATGATGATACTAATTCTGAAATTTCTACACAGGAAGAATTAAGGGAGGCTGCAATTCAACAAACAGGAGCAGGAACTAGTCCTTTCAAACCATCATCGAGTTTTATGCCCATCATGCCCAGGGATGCCATAGATTCATTCCATGATGTAGTGACTGCAGACCTCAAAAAGCTATATCACCAGGTGTAACATGAAGAAGGGTAAAGCAAGAACAAGAAACTCAATATTGGGATCTGGTAAATAAATTAAAAAATGATCATCAAAACGTGGTATGCAGCTCAGACAAAGGAGGCAACATTGTTATCTGGCCCCAAACGCAATATGTTGCAGAAGGAACAAGGCAACTTTCAGATGCTGCATGCTACGCCAAAACATGTTTAAAACAATATGATTTGTCTAGAGACAAATTAAGAAAACTTTTATTCCGGTATAGACGCGAGGGTCGAATCTCGAATCCGGCATTCAAGTTTTTACACGTGGAATTACCAGTAATGCCCAGATTCTACCTCATACCCAAAGTCCACAAAAAAAGTATCACCTGTTCCAGGACGGTCGGAAATTTCGGCAATTAACAGTGTGGGGGAACATCTTGCTCAATATACAGACTACTTTTTGCAACCCCTGGTTAAAAGTGTGCCCACATACATCAAGGACACAGGGCATTTCTTGGATAAGATTCAAAATGTAACATGGACTGAAGATTCTTTGTTAATAACATTAGACATCGAGGCTCTCTACACAAGTATAGAACATCACATAGGTCTTAGGGCTCTTGAATACTTTTTGAGCATTAGATCGGTAGAATGTTATAATCACAATAAGATGTTGGTGGAGCTAGTGTCATGGAGCCTATATAACAACTACTTTATGTTTGGTAGAGATGTCTATCTTCAAAAGATGGGTGTGGCCATGGGGGCCTGTTTCTTCCCTAGCTATGCGTGCCTGCACGTAGGCTATTGGGAGGAGCAGGTCCTCATGGGGGAACACAAGATATTTTTTCTGAGCATGTTTACATGTGGGTTCGCTTTATAGATGATGTTTTTTTAATTTGGAGAGGAGACGAAACCAGTGCCTTAAACTTTATTGAAAAACTTAACATCAACAATTATAACCTGAAGTTTACACATCATATAAGCAAAAATTCAGTAGACTTTCTTGATGTTAAAGTTCATGTAAGATCTGATAAGTTAGCAACCACCCTCCAGAGAAAGGAAACCGCGGGCAATTCCACTCTGCACGCGAGTAGTGCCCACCCATGGCACACAATTGAAAATATCCCTTATGGGGAACTGCTCCGTTTAAAAAGAATCTGCAGCTCTACAGAAGAGTTGGAAAAATGCATAGCAGAGGCCCTTACAAGATTTAAAGCGAGAGGTTATAATGATCTAACTCTCAGCAGGGCTGTCAACAAAATAAAATCACAAAGAAGGGAATCACTTCTCAATCAAAATAGCGAGACCTTGGCCACTAGTGATGATCCTGAAAACTCTGCTATTAGATTTTTTACATCTTTTAGTGGCCAGGATAGGAAGATTAGGTCCATCCTGACTAAAAGTTGGCCTATCCTCCGAACAGATGGTGTCCTGGCCTCTGATTTACCTCAAAATCCGAAAATCACGTTTAGGAGGGGACCCTCCTTACGTAGTCATGTTTCCAACTCCTTCCCTGAATTACCAAAAATTAAATCTTGGCTTCCCCCGCGACTTGGGTTCTTTAAGTGCTCAAGTTGTCGGGCGTGTAAATTTGGTGTCAACACCAGCACCTACATGACCCCATTTAGTCCGATACCTTCAAAGATCAAAGGTAACTACAATTGCAGGACAGAATATGCTGTATATGTCCTGACTTGTACATGCGGCCTAAGGTACGTTGGGAGTACTCGGCTAGCAGTGCATGCCAGGATATTGCAGCATCTTCGGGCGATTTCAATAATGACAATGCGTATCCAGTTGCGAGGCACTTCAATATCATGCATAACAACAACTTGGAGTGTCTCAGTTACTTTGTCTTGACATCTGTGCCCCAACCTCGTAGGGGAGGGGACAGAGATAAGATGTTACGACATCTAGAATCAAGAATGATACTGGAACTGGATACCAAGGTGCCTAATGGATTGAACACCACAGAGGATTTGTACCATTTTCTATAGGGCAGACCTAATCCATCGTGTTAATGATAATCAATAGCCCTATTTCAAAAGTTATATATCTTTTTACTGAGTCTACTGCCTCATATAGATTAATCCTTATTTGAAACTTAATTCAAGTTATTTCCTTTTTGCTGTTCCTTCTAATATTTACATAGTATATTCTCAAGAAAGAAAATCATAGAAAAAGTATGTTGTTTTGTCATTTCACCCTTATTTTTCTTTGACCTGTTTCAATGTTGATATGTATTCATTTTGCACCATTTTACAATATTATTTTGGTATTCACTATTTGAGGTGTCAGGGGCACTAACAGATTGAAGTTGATACTAACTGAAAGTATGCGTTATATTTGAAAATAGAGGGGCTGCCATCAATAGTTGATGTCCCCAATTTATTATGATTAGTAAAACAGGGGTTGCCATCATTTCCAGATGTCCCCGCAGGATTGTAAATCAGACACAAGGTCTCAACAGCATAATATTTATTAACAATTTTTTCACAGAGTGTGTGTTTACATTGCGTAAAATTGCACATCATCAATGAAACAGTTTTTAGAATAACAATTTATTTTTGTATTCAAAATGTTTTTAAGTATTTAAAATATGCTTTTTAACTAGAACTGTCTTATTTATATTGAGAGTAATGTTTACCTACTGCGACAATTTGCACACTATACGCTTTGAGATTGTTATACTGTTTTGACCGTGCTCATGCTTTATGCAGAAACTTTCTTGTCTTAAAAAATGAATTTATTCAGTCATGATTGTAATTTCATATGAATTTTAATATGATAAACGGGCATTTGACCTCCCCTCTACTTATATATGCCATGCATACGCAATAGTAGTATTTCTTCCATGTTTAACTGTGTCACATGGTGTGCACTAGCATTTTAAAAATACAGGCATTGTGGGTAAACTTTTGACTGTGAACAAGGGCATCCGCCCGAAACGCGTCGGTTTTTTGCTTCTGCTCAGTTTGCCTTAAATAAAATTCTATTTTGCCTTATTGCGGATTCGTTTGGTCGTCTGTTCTGGTTCTGGTTCCTGGAGCTGGGCTGCAGTTTGACTACTTGTGTATATATATATATATATATATATATATATATATATATATATATATATATATATATATATATATATAAATATTCCAACACTACGTCAGCCCATTAGAATGAAGCCACATAGCCACAGATTAACTTCCAGCAATTTATTCAGGATACGAGCAACAGCCTGACAGCCAAAACGATGTCCTCTTAAAATCAAACACCCGACGCGTTTCGTGCTTCGTGAGCACTTGGTCACGGGCTAGCATTAGTAGGCAGTCCCAGAGTCAATTAGCTAGCACCTGTGTTCAAGTGGTGCCTGCCCCAGTGGGCGTGTCCGCAGGCACTGCCTGCTAGTCTTTGTAGTGTTAGAATCTTGAAACTCCAGTGAGGGACTCGTGGGGTGCAAAGTGAACAAAAATATTAAAACCCCAGTGGGTTGAAAACAAAGGTCTTGGACTTGGAAGGCTGCTGAGTGACGCCCATATTCATGCTTCTGTGGCTTTCCAAAATACTGGCGTGTTTAGGCACCAGCGGAGATCCGCAGTGCGGCGGGGCTTCATTCGCGACCGGGCTCGGCCGCTTTACATTCCAACACTACGTCAGCCCATTAGAATGAAGCCACATAGCCACAGATTAACTTCCAGCAATTTATTCAGGATACGAGCAACAGCCTGACAGCCAAAACGATGTCCTTTTTCTTTTACGATCTATCTGAGGGCGCTGGTACGCGCCCCGCCTGCCGCACTGCTAACATGGGGAAACCTACCCATCATTTTTTTGTCCATTTCTTCAACATTAATCTGTAATCCACTGTAATCTTCAAGCATCCATCATAATCATTGTTTTTCCAATCTTCAAAGCACAGCAGAGACAGCGTCCTTTCACCTGTAATCTTTATTTTAGCGTCTTATAATAGTTACTGAATCCCCATTCAGGCCTTATCACTGCAACTCCACACATGAAAGGTGAAACATCACAGAGTAGGTTCATCACTATGTATTCCCAATGCATTTCGAGCCAAATTGGCTCTTCGTCAGGGGATTCTATGAAAAACAACAGACAATTCAGCTATTTGTTCTCTGGTGACCTTCAGCATTTAAATCACAGTCAAACAAAACAATAATAGTCAGACAAAATCCACGTTATGTGCCCAACCCTAATGCCTCCCTTTCATTTGTGCTTCCTCGAATTCCCTCATTATCTGGCCTGACTAATCAAACAACAAAACCGCGCCCTTCCTCCCTTTCCAACTGTACGTGCCCACTCTTAATAAACTACCTAAAACAAACAAATACTAAAGAAATATAATTCCTAATTTACTAACCAATTTTGAACTATTGAATTACTCCCCCTTTATAACTCAGTACCCTCTCCCCACATTTCCGTGTCCCATTGTGCGGACTAATTTTGGAATACCTTGATGACACCGCAGCGAGCGTCCTGACCACCTCATCCACCTTCCCCATTCTATCACATCGCCCGTTCAAACCGTTAGATTTTAAACCCCTCATCAGCTGCTTGCATTCAATCCTAACGCAGTCACTAACCATGTGACATGTTCTCATGCGCTGCGCCAAGTTGTTCAACAGTTACTCCCAAACTTCTGATCCCACAATGCACACTCCACTACTCAATAACGATAGAGAACCTCAGTCAAATTAAAAAAAAAACATATATACCTTCCTTCTGTGTACTAGCTAAGCAAGAACAAAATCAACAGTGCAATACCGAAAACACCATGTCATAATAACATAATACTCAATTACCAACCCATAAACCATCACACCTTGATTCCAAATATCCTACCTACAAACATTAATCTAAAAAGAAAAATACATCAGCAGAAGACCAGTTATTCATAAATAAACTGCAAATTGTTCTCTTGTAAAATGTTCAATCCATCCTCATTCTCTACATATCTATTTGCTTAGCATCCTTTTTCTTTTACGGACATTGAATACAGCTATCAATATGATCAAGCTAATTTGGGCAAATCGGGGAATATGACGTTATTACAAGTATTGCATTTAATTCTTATTTGTCTATAGGTTTGCATAGCCTCTTGTGTTTAAAGGGAATTGCATACTGTGTTTTCTGTGTAAGTGGCCGCGTTGAAGCACGAGTGATGGTGAAACGCATTGCTGAAATAAACCATCTGGAAATCAGAACTGTTGAGTGAAAGTTTTTTGGAGTGTTATGCATTTACCCCTGTTTTTACCTGAACATACATACAAGTATTATAAATATATATATAAAACCTATTGGCTGTCACTAGTAGGTAGTTATAATTTAGGGGTATATTTTAAGCATGGGCGTAAAATCCGTTCCGCTCGCGGAATATCCGGATTTTCGGCAAATCCGCAATCCGCGAATTTCCAGAAAATTCGCAAATTCGCACGCAGCGGATTTTTTTGCTTGGTGATACAATATTGCGGCGCACGGCGTTCACTTACCGTCATTCAGCGTTTGCAGAGTTGTTTTTCTCCATGTTTTGTGTGTGCTGCGCCATTTTGGATCTTGCTGCAGGATCCCGCTGGAGTTTGTCGACCGCGATTACGTCATCACGGCTTGCCACACAGCGAGAGTTTGTCAATGCGAGTATGTCATAAAGGCCCGTGATCACGCCTCGCAGGAGTAAACAATTGCGAACACGTAGATGCGGCGGGCAGCAACAATCTTGCACTCGCGAAATTGCAAAATTTGCAATTCTGCACAAGAAATCCACCAGCAAGCAGCATAAACCTTCTGAAAATGATGATTTTTATCAGAATAACTCCTCAGGTTGACATTTGCCTGCACTTTTTTTTTGCAAGGAGTCCATTTTGGGGGGGTGGGAGGAAGGAAGTGCCCCACAGTCTCCAACTTCCTCTTCCTGTCCAGCAGGCTCCTCCCAGTGCTTTGTTCATGTCCTGGTCACTTTGATTTGGATCTTGACCTGGAAGGATTACTTTTTGTGGATGCTGCTGGATATTTGGATTTGAGGCCTTTTTGACTTTTTTTGGATCACTTTTGGATTAGAAATTTCACAAGTAAGTTTGTTTGGGGCATTACAGTTGCTGCAACTACAATTTTGGAATTTTCGATTTTTGGGCTGTTGTTGGGGCCTTTTGCCCAGGGGTACTCAGTGGTGCATGGACTTTCTGTGGGGTCTCTTTAATGTAAACATCATGGAGGGCATGGATGGCATTGGATTGTGGTGATTTTTGTGTGTTTTTCGATTTTTGGGCTGTTGTTGGGGCCTTTTGCCCAGGGGTACTCTGTGGTGCATGGGCCTAGTCTTTCTGTGGGGTGTCTTGAATTTGAACATGATTGAGGGCATGGATGGCATTGGATTGTGGTGATTTTTGTGTGTTTTTCGATTTTTGGGGGTGGTGTTGGGGCCTTTTGGCAGGGTACTCAGTGGTGCATGGACTAAGTCTTTCTGTGGGGTCTCTTTAATTAAACATCATGGAGGGCATGGATGGCATTGGATTGTGGTGATTTTTGTGTGTTTTCGATTTTTGGGCTGTTGTTGGGGCCTTTTGCCCAGGGGTACTCAGTGGTGCATGGACTGAGTCTTTCTGTGGGGTGTCTTGAATTTGAACATGATTGAGGGCATGGATGGTGTTGGATTGTGGTGATTTTTGTGTGTTTTTCGATTTGTGGGCTGTTGTTGGGGCCTTTTGCCCAGGTGTACTCAGTGGTGCATGGACTGAGTCTTTCTGTGGGGTCTCTTTAATGTAAACATCATGGAGGGCATGGATGGCATTGGATTGTGGTGATTTTTGTGTGTTTTTCGATTTTTTGGGGTGTTGATGGGGCCTGTCCATGTGGGTGGGGGCCATTTTGAGGACTGTTACAGGCAGGGCCTGGCCATGTGGTGGGGGTCTAGGGGCCATTTTGAAGCCAGGCAGTGTGCTTTGTTGTGCCATAGCCTGCACCCAGTCTGCCATGCTTTCACCCATTATGCCCAGGGGTACTCAGTGGTGCATGGGCCTAGTCTTTCTGTGGGGTGTCTTGAATTTGAACATGATTGAGGGCATGGATGGCATTGGATTCTGGTGATTTGTGTGTGTTGTTTGGTTTTTTGGGGTGTTGATGGGGCCTGTCCATGTGGGTGGGGGCCATTTTGAGGACTGGTACAGGCAGGGCCTGGCCATGTGGTGGGGGTCTAGCGGCCATTTTGAAGCCAGGCAGTGTGCTTTGCTGTGCCATAGGCCTGCACCCAGTCTGCCATGCTTTCACCCATTATGCCCAGGGGTACTCAGTGGTGCATGGGCCTAGTCTTTCTGTGGGGTGTCTTGAATTTAAACATGATTGAGGGGATGGATGGCATTGGATTGTGGTGATTTTTGTGTGTTTTTCGATTTTTTGGGGTGTTGATGGGGCCTGTCCATGTGGGTGGGGGCCATTTTGAGGACTGGTACAGGCAGGGCCTGGCCATGTGGTGGGGGTCTAGGGGCCATTTTGAAGCCAGGCAGTCTGCTTTGTTGGGCCATAGGCCTGCACCCAGTCTGCCATGCTTTCATCCATTATGCCCAGGGGTACTCAGTGGTGCATGGGCCTAGTCTTTATGTGGGGTGTCTTGAATTTGAACATGATTGAGGGCATGGGTGGCATTGGATTGTGGTGATTCTTGTGTGTTTTTCGATTTTTTGGGGTGGTGTTGGGGCCTTTTGCCCAGGGGTACTCAGTGGTGCATGGACTGAGTCTTTCTGTGGGGTCTCTTTAATGTAAACATCATGGAGGGCATGGATGGCATTGGATTGTGGTGATTTTTGTGTGTTTTCGATTTTTGGGCTGTTGTTGGGGCCTTTTGCCCAGGGGTACTCAGTGGTGCATGGACTGAGTCTTTCTGTGCGTTCTCCTTAATGTAAACATCATGGAGGGCATGGATGGCATTGGATTGTGGTGATTTTGTGTGTTTTTCGATTTTTTGGGGTGTTGATGGGGCCTGTCCATGTGGGTAGGGGCCATTTTGAGGACTGGGGGGTGGGTATAATAAAAATGCTTACTTGCAAACTATTAATTGAAGCGCTACATATGCAACATTTATTTAACTGATGTTCCTCTGGCTTCGTTTGCTTTTAGGTGCAGAAAGACGAATCATCCGTCTCATCATTCCTCATCAGTGCCAGGAACAAGTCCTGCTGCGGTGTGTGCAGCACAACGTCACGTGTGGCCACAGACAACTCAGCAACTGCGGCCTGCTGTTCTGACATCTGAAGAAGATGGCCCCAAAAAAAGTTGCCCGTAGCTCCTCTAGCAAGAAAGTTGCCAGTAAGAAGCAAAAGTAGCAAGTGGCGCCACTTACCAAGGAGACTGATGTGCCTGATGTGCCGACCGCCGCATTTTTTGGGGAAAAAAAGTACGCCTTCAGCAGCAGCGGGGTCTGCTGGGGACCAAGCTGAGAGCAGCACCCCCGCTCCATTGGGCTCAGTGCCACCATCACCACGCCAACTTAAGTCCAAGCCCTTGAGTGCTGCAGAGGCGGCCAGTCTAGTTGTTCAATCACCATCGATCAGTGATGTTGGCTCATCGCAAGAAAGTAGCAGCATCCCTCAATCAACACAGGTTGTTGTAACTCATCTGAGTGTTCAACAACCACAGCTGCAACAACAACCACATGTGCAAGTAGAAGCCCAAGTACATGTGGAAGGAGAGGCGGCGCAAGGAGATGCGCAAGCAGAGGTGCATGGAGCGGCACAAGTGCCCACAATAGTTGTTCCTCCCGAAGTAGGGGCACATCAGGAAATTGACATTCAAGCCGAGGTATCATTTGAGAAAGCCACTCCTCCTGCTCATTCATTGTCTTCCAGATCCCTAGCAAGGAAAAGATCAAGGTTGGTGTCTACATCTTCTTCAAGCACCCTTCCTTCTGATGATATGGATGGAAATTGGGAACCACCACAGCCGTCTGAGAGTGAAGCACACCATGATCTGACAAAGGTAGCTAAGCGTAAAAGGAAGGTCCCCGAAAGTCTCATAGTTATGGAGTGTGATGATGACGCTGAACAAGAAGTGGCGTATACTCCTGCTGATGAAGACTCTCACGACGACGACGCAGTCATCATAAATGTCACTCCAGGCTCAGCGGGCATGCATCAAACAGACATTTTTACCCTAGCCCGAAATGCTGCTGAGCGTGATGTTGGCGACGTGGGAATGGGACCACTACCAATGCAGTTAACTAGTACACCACCACCTACCGCTTCCATATTTTCTCGCCAGAAGGGACCTCCATCCACCTCGATCTCCATTTCCTCAATTAGTGGTGCTGCAAGTGCACAACGTAGTAAAGTTCGGCAACACACATCCTCCACTTCATCTGGCATTAGCATTCCCAGTATCGCCTCCTCCGCCCCCCAAAGACATTTGAAGTCCGCAGTTTGGGACTTCTTTAGTGTTAGCCCAACAAGGGGAAACATGGCCATTTGTACTATTTGTAAGCTTCAAGTTAGTTGTGGTAAACTTGGTACCAACTATGGTACCGGAGGCCAGAGAGGTCATCTTGAGAGACAGCACACTGTCAAATGGCATGCGCACCTAAAGGAGATCAAGGAAGCCTGAATTGCAAGTCAACAAACTGTATCCGTTGATGTTTCATCTGAGGATGATGAGGAGGAAGAAGCGTCAAACATTTCTTCACTTACACCCAGTACCCCTGTCAGCAGCACACCCCCTGCAAGATATATGAGCCACACTAATAGTGTGGGAGAGAGTGAGACACCAATGCGAAAAAGTTCATCATCACCGAGCGTAACTGGGTCGAAGAAGTCATCATCATCCCGTAAAATGGTCCAGCCCACCATTAGAAGCATGTTGTTTTCAGATGCCCCATTTAAACGCAACCACCCAATGACGCGTCTGTATAACACTAAGCTGGCTAAAATGCTAGCGCTGGACCTTCTCCCTTTTTCTTTTGTGGAAGTGGTTGGTTTTCTTGAATTAGTGGCAACGCTCTGCCCTAAATGGAAGGTTCCTAGCCGGTTCTATTTTGCCAGAGTTGCGGTTCCAGCACTACATGAAGATGTGCTGGAGGTGATTGGGGCAGCTTTGCAGAAGAGTGCTGTTCACACTATACATCTGACAACAGACATGTGGACCAGTTGCCAAGCCGTTGATTACATGCGCATCACTGCATACTGGGTCTCTTTTTCAGGGGTTAAAGCAAAGCTAACCGCAGGTGTTGACGCGGACAACGTTTTTAAAGCTGCTCGGAAACATGCAACACTAGCCATGTTTGCCATGGAGAAAAGTCATACAGGAGAAAACATTTTGCATGCGTTTAACACAAAGGGGTTACAATGGCTGTAGAAAATAGTTCTGCTGGAATACTATACGACAGAATGAGAGACAGAAATAAACTGCTCCGCCTAATACAAGTATAGAGAGAAAAAGACAGAGACATAGAAGTCCATAACCTTAAGGCCTTTCCATTTAATACAGTAGGTGAATTAATGAACCACCGACAAAAAGAGGTGTACATTGAATTAAATGTGGAACATACAACCATGAGTTGATCTCCGGCCAAAAAACGATCATTTTGGTAAGCTTTCGTGAAGAGAAACTTGGGTATATTGCATATAAAAAACCCTTAAGTGAACAGCATAAATTAAAATATATCAATTTGGCTTCACTTACAGTTATAGAATTTTAATTAACAATATCGGTGGCTCCTCGGGACTTAATGAGAAGGAGACATAGCAACATAAAGGCAATCCTTCGACTTTTTAAATTGACAATTAGGAGAGATTAGGGTCCAGATTGTAATAGGGGTCCCTCTTCTTCTCTCTCTTCTTTTTTTTGGAAGCACAGTTCCATACCATCCAATGCGAAGGTAATAAATGTGACTGGGAATTCCAAAACAAGAAAAAAGGAAAATAACAGGAACTGAGTCACACAGGAAACCATGATGTGATAGCAATTAGTATAAATGGACCCCCAAGAAAAATACTTAAATAATTGGTGATATCTCTGATTATGTCCCCAAAGGTGGAATTGCTTTTAAACAACAGGACTTGGAAAACCACCAGTTCTTTTCATCCTTAATAGTATTCCAGGCTGATCAGAAAGGAAAAGCCAAACATCAAAGGAAAGGCATACAATATAAATGAGGTATTGCACTGCCTGAAATTAATAAAAATTCCTGTATAGATTTAGAATGGATTATGTAGAGTAAATAACCCGATTAGTGGTAATTTCCCCCTATTTTCTAATTGTGTAAAGTATAGTTTTTGCTACTGGATCAGCTGAAATCTAAGAGACCCACTAGTTTGTCTTGTAGAGTGCCTATAACATGTCCTATACAAAAAAAGATTGAGAATAAAGTTGATAATGCATGCCATTTGAAAACTAAAATAATGGACGATATAGATAAAAGCCTGTGTGATTGTAGTAAAAGACTCTGTTAATGTGAACAATAACTACATGTTTTCTTTAATTAGAGAACTGTCCTGAAGAAGGTGTTATTGCAAAATACCGAAACGCTGCGTCGACATTTTGTTTCTTCCAAGTGTATTTATGTTTGACATTTTGTTTCTTTCAAGTGAATTTATGTTTTAAAACTGTCACTGTGTTCTCACACAGCTTTTAATGTTTTATTGTAATGGCCCGTATATGCATAAAATGTGTTTTTTTATAAACTAATAAATGAAAATGTTTTATATATAATCACCTAATCTGAATTATTTTTAATTATAATTGTGTCATACAACAATAATATTTGTAGCAACCGGTACTAGTGGGCTCTTGAATCCGCTGCCAGTCCTTTTTCCTATTTAGGGCGCAAGGAACCTTTCTTGTTTTCGTGTCCCCAAGAAAACGCATTATTGATTATGTTTCCACGGATAATGGCGCCAATGTAGTTAAGGCCATGGATAAGGGTAACTATTTCAGAGTGCCGTGTTTGGCGCACTGTATAAACCTGGTTGTTAAAAAATTCTTGAGTGAAGAAAGTCCAGTGTGCGAGTTACTGACCACCTGCCGAAGAATGTGCACACATTTCAACCATTCTTTTAAGGCCCGGAAGCAGCTGAGGTGTCTGCAACATGAACGTAAACTGCCAATGAAAGCACTCATCCAGGAGGTGGTAACACGTTGGAACTCAACCTTCTACATGCTTGAGCGTCAGTTTGAGCAGTGTGCGGTAGTCGATCAGTATTTCTTTACACAGGGTGCCACTATGAAGGACATGAGGATACAGGTGGAGCAATGGAAGCTAGTTAAAAGCCTGACAGACATGCTTCGTCCTTTTGAGGTCTTCACGCGTGCAGTCAGCAGGGAGGACTATAATTTGGGAAAAGCTATCCCATTGTTGCGCATGCTAGAGCACCAACTGAAGGCGGTGTCTTCTACGTTTCAAAATGATGAAGAAAAGGAACAAGCATTTGAGTTGGCGGAGAAGTTATTACAGCGCCTACTTTGTGATTAACGTCTTCAAAAGATCCACACAGAACAGCATTACATTTGTGCTACTATTCTGGTTCCACGGTACAAAAAGGCACTTGCAGGCAGAGTATTCTTTCCTTTTGATGCCGAGAAGTTTCAAAGTACAAACATTGGCTAGCTGTGGCAGCCAGGAGGTTTGAAAGAGAACGGCAGGAAATTGAAGGAAAAGGCATTACATCAGCATCAGCAGGCCACCCGGAGTCAAAAGAATCCACTTCTGCATCTGTGGCTGTGGCAGAAGTGAGTGATTTTCCCTCTCAGCCATTAAAGACACCAGCAACTGTATCATCTGCACCAGACACAACAGTAACATTGTGTGAAGAAGAGGATTGGCTAACTCAGCTTGGGTTTGCTTCTCAAAAGGTCCCAGCAAAAAGTAAGCAAAGTGGAGGAACCCTGGAGAACCTTGAGTCGATGGTGCAGGACTATCTGAATGACTCAACAGAGGTCTATGTTCATGATGACCCATTGGCGTATTGGCATGGGAAAAGTGAATTGTGGCCAGAGATCACCAACCTGGCTATAAATGACTTGTCTTGCCCACTCGCAAGTGTGCCTTCTGAACGTGTTTTCAGTGCTGCTGGTGGCATTGTAACTTGCAAAAGGACCCGCCTCTCGCCCAAAAATGTGGAGAGGTTAACAATGATCTAGATGAATCAGCACCTCATACCACCAGATTACAAAATATGAGAATACACGCAGGAAGAAGACGAAGAGGACACCAACTTAGATGAGGTAAGTTCTTCTCTATTAGGTGACCTACTCCCGCCTGAATTCGCAGAGTATGAGGACGAGCTCTTCTTCCCTGACACCGAGCCCTGAATATGAGTCAATGAATCACTAACTTTCTTTTTCGTCCTTATTCACTTTAATTCCGGTGTGTCTGTCTTTCTTTGTTTTGCAAAATCCATATAAAAAAACTTTAATCACCTAATCACAAAAACAAGCCCATCAGCAGAACTGTCTTCACTTATTTGCTTATTGATTTGAAGGTGCCGCAGTCTGCATTCCTCAGGTTCACAAGTTCACAAGAACATGCTCCTCTATCTTCCTCCTCCAGACTCCTATTTCCCTCAAAGCAGATGGCTGGATTACGCCCAATGAAGAAAGACTCTGCACTTGTGGGGGTGTTCTACTTCTTTGCGGTGAGTTGACGGGTCTGGGGCCATTGCTGGGAAGGTCTAATACCAGATAAAAGTGGTTTGGAGAAAATCGGAGCAGAAAAAGATTTTGCGATTTTGATCACTTGCCTGTCTTTGGGGTGCTGTTTGGCGGGCTTTTAGGTTGTTTTGGGTGGGTTTTGGGGTCTGGGAGCACTGTGTTGGGGTTCAGGGGGGCCTTGTGCCTTCTGTCTAGTTCCCCGTTCATTGGTTTTAGCTTAAAGTGCCAAGTGCATATGCAAATTTATGGATGCTCCCTAGGGCTCGCTTTAAAAGAGGGCAACCGACAGGAAACAGGTGCTTGGTTTCTACTATGGTCCCTTGCCGTGTGTTTCCTGTTCCTGTTGTTCAATCTTGTCCCCTTTTTTCATTTCTAGCGGTCTCGTCTGAGTCAAGTTGTCAGCTGCCAGGAAGCCAGAGGAGACGAGCTGTGTTCCCCAAGACCTTAGGTTCCCTTGTTTTGTTACCCACCTTCTCCCGGTGTCGTGTTCTCCACCGCCCGTTTTGATCCCGGGTGTTGGTGGTCACGGCGAGGGTAGAGAATTGAGACATTCTTCACTCCTGCGGTGTTGGGCTGGTCAGCATCGGAACAGAAAACCAAGCCCACAAATTAATACGCCGCCCGAGTGAAGAATGGTTGAGGAGGCAGCAGGGGGGGCTTCTTCTATGCGGGAAATTATGCAGGCCTTAGAACTCATGCAGGGGGAAGTCCAATCCCTGCGTCAGGTGAATCATGAGTTACGGGTGACACTGAGTGAGGTGAAGGAAAGAACTAAGAGAAGAGGGAGGGATCCCTCAGTAAAGGCTAGCCCCCCCTTGATTCAACCAGCCACCTTTAAATATGAGAGGAGTGGGGGGCAGAGTGGGTCTCCTTCTCCTTTGTCTGTTACAGTGAACATACCCATGCCGGTGCCTCTAGCAGCTCCAGAGAGGTTTTCTGGTGACAGTAGCAGATATGCTATCTTTATGAACCAGTGCCATACTTCATGTGTCGACCAACCGCTTTTCCTGACGATACTACTAAGGTAGCGTTTGTGATTTCATATCTTTCGGGTACTGCTGCTAGTTGGGCGGTCCCCTTAGTCGAAAACAATGATGCTGTGTTAAGTAGTTTTCCGGCCTTCAAGCTCCAGATGCATAGTCTGTTTGCTAAGCATGCGTTTATGCAGGCAAGCGATGTTGAATTGTTAAAGCTACGGCAGGGTAAGCAGGATCTTCTGGGTTATGTGGCTACCTTTAATCGCTTAGTAGCAGAGACACAATGGCCTATGACCTCTTTATTTTAACAGGGCTTGTGCGAGGATTTGAAAGATATTGTCTCACAGGTTGTAGACCCCCCGAAGATTGGGTTGAGTTTATCGATTTGGTTGTAAAACTCAACCATCGAATGTGTGAAAGAAAAGGGGAAAAGATCAGGTTTCAACCCCCAAAGACAACTGTAACCAAGAGAGAAATATCTGAAAATGGGGGTGTGAAGACCAATCCCGAACCTATGCCATTGGGTGGGGTGCGGGGTCCCTTATCCAAGGAGGAAAAGGAGCGGAGGCGGTTGTTGCAGTTGTGCTTGTATTGTGGGAGGGGTGGACACTTCGCTCGAGAGTGTCCAGTGAAACCGTCCCGGATACCGGTGAATAACGCTGTGGCTTTCTTGGGAAGGCCTTGTGAGAGGCATTCTGTCCTTGAAAATGAATATTGTAATCCATATGATGTACAAGGGGCGGTTCAAAAAGTCCCACATCATTTCACGGTGTCGGCTTGCTTCGCTTATTCATCTACTGGTAGAGCTTCCTTGTCGGTGTTATTAGATTGTGGGGCCACATGGAACTTTATGGATATTCGGTTGGCCGAGAAGTTGATGGTTCCGTGTGTGATGAAAAGACAACCTGAACCTGTGAGGGCTATTGACGGCACGGAGCTAACCTCTGGGTCGATTGTTCGACAAACCGAACCTCTGTTGATGACATTCGATAATGGGCATTCTGAGACAGTCTGTTTCGATCTGATAGCCGCACCAGCTTTTGGGGTGGTACTCGGGGTGCCCTGGTTACAGGCCCATAATCCCAGAATCGATTGGGCGCGGAGGTTGGTCACGCTCGATTCGGAGTATTGCCTTCTTCGCTGTTATTGTCAGGCGACTGATTGGAAGGGTAATCCCCCAGAGGACCATTCTTGGGTTCCGGCTAGTAGGGTGCGTGCTGCCCGGTTGGTTCGTCTGTTTCATCGCCGGCACCCTGGGAAACCTAGGCCAGTAGGAAGGCTTTCGGGGGGGGGTACTGTTGGGGTTCAGGGGGGCCTGGTGCCTTCTGTCTAGTTCCCCGTTCATTGGTTTTAGCTTAAAGTGCCAAGTGCATATGCGAATTTATGGATGCTCCCTAGGGCTCGCTTTAAAAGAGGGCAGCCAACAGGAAACAGGTGCTTGGTTTCTACTATGGTCCCTTGCCGTGTGTTTCCTGTTCCTGTTGTTCAATCTTGTCCCCTTTTTTCATTTCTAGCGGTCTCGTCTGAGTCAAGTTGTCAGCTGCCAAGAAGCCAGAGGAGACGAGCTGTGTTCCCCAAGACCTTGGGTTCCCTTGTTTTGTTACCCACCTTCTCCCGTTGTCGTGTTCTCCACCGCCCGTTTTGATAGCGGGTGTTGGGGGTCACGGCGAGGGTAGAGGATTGGGACGTTCTTCACTCCTGCGGTGTTGGTCTAGTCGGCATCGGAACACACTGCTGGCACAGTCTAATGTTGATTGCATTTGTTTTTCAGGAAATCCATGGTGGAAAAGGGGAGTTAGGGCCTAGCTGCACAGCGTATTTGAACTGAATTCCAGGTAGTAGGCCCATTTTTGCTTTTTGCCAGTTTGGGGGTGTTCTGCTTTTTTGCGGGTGGCTGCAGGGGTCTGGGGCCATTGCTGGGAATATCTAATACCGGATCAAGGTGGCTTTGGACAAAATCGGAGGTGAAATTTGTTTTGCGTTTTTGCTGACTTGCTTGTCTTTGAGGTGCTGTTTGGGGGGGTTCCGGGTGTTTGTGGGTGGGTTTTGGGGTCTGGGAGCACTGCTGGGTATGGATACTTTTGATTGCAAGAGGTTTGAAGCAAATCCATGGTGGCAAAGGGGAGTTAGGGCCTAGCTGCAGAGCGCGCGCGGAGTGATTTTGGAAATTTGCCAGAAAATTTCAAAGTCCCCATTTTTGTAGTTTTGCCTTTTGGCTGTTTGGGGGTCTTCTACTTGTTTCCACCTGGGTTGACAGGTCTGGGGCCATTGCTGGGATGGTCTAATACCGGATAAAAGTGGTTTGGAGAAAATCGGAGCAGAAAAAGATTTTGCGCTTTCGATCACTTGCCTGTCTTTGGGGTGCTGTTTGGCGGGCTTTTAGGTTGTTGTGGGTGGGTTTTGGGGTCTGGGAGCACTGCTGGCACAGTCTAATGTTGATTGCATTTGTTATTCAGGAAATCCATGGTGGAAAAGGGGAGTTAGGGCTTAGCTGCACAGCGTATTTGGACTGAATTCCAGGTAGTAGGCCCATTTTTGCTTTTTGCCAGTTTAGGGGTGTTCTGATTTTTGCGGGTGACTGCAGGGATCTGGGACCATTGCTGGGAATGTCTAATACCGGATCAAAGTGGTTTGGACCAAATCGGAGGTGAACATTTTTTTGCGTTTTTGCTGACTTGCTTGTCTTTGAGGTGCTGTTTGGGGGGGTTCCGGATGTTTGTGGGTGGGTTTTGGGGTCTGGGAGCACTGCTGGCACAGTCTAATGTTGATTGCATTTGTTTTTCAGGAAATCCATGGTGGAAAAGGGGAGTTAGGGCCTAGCTGCAGAGCGCCTTTGGACAGAATTGAAAGAAGGCCAAAAATATTCTAAGTATGAGATTTTCCATTTTTGCTTTTTGCCTGTATGGGGGTATTCTGCTTTTTTGTGGGTGGGTTGGCAGGTCTTGGGGCATTTATGGGAAGGTCTAATACTGGATAAAAGTGGTTTGGAGAAAATCCATGCTGAAAAGCATTTTGGCACATTAACTTAGGGCTCGTTAGGCTTAGCACAAGCAGCAGGATTGCATGTTTTTCGGGGTGTTCTAGATTTTTGCAACTGAGTTCTGGGGTCTTAGAGCACTCGTGGGAATGTGTAATTTTGGTTGCAAGTGGTTTGAAGAAAATCCATGGTGGGAAAGGGGGGATTTGGCCTAGTTAAAGAAAGCGTTTGCCACTATTCTTAACTTAGGGCTCGTTAGGGTTACCACTTTTGTATTGCATGTGTTTGGGCGGGGGCTGTTTGTGGGGGGTTTGCGAGTCTTGGAGCGATGCTGGGTATGGATACTTTTGCTTGCTTACAAGTGGTTTGAATACAATCCATGGTGGGTAAGGGGGGATTGGGCCTACTTTACTTTCAAAGTACGTTTTGTCACCATTTTCTACTAGGCCTCGTTTTTGGAGATCTGATTGGGGGTCTTCTACATTTTTGCGACTGGGTTTAGTAAGGGTCTGGGAGCACTGCTGGGAAGGTCTAATTTTGTTCTAAAACACAGTTTACAGTACACCTAGCTTGAGGGGAAAGATCCGCTAAATTAATTCGCCCATACTTATTTATCCTTCAAAAGGAGACTCAGACAGAGTACGCACTTTCAAAAATATTGTACTGTCTATAGGAAACTCAAAGCGTGACTTTTTGCACTACACAGCGTACATACCTTATATTTATTTGTCAGTGGTGTTCTAATATCACTTCCTGTTTTTCCATCAATAATTACAGGCCGGTTTTCAGCCTGTGCAATGGGAAAAAAAGTATGAAGTCAGGCTTCACATTAGCGAGCCGCAATTCAGCATCCGCCAGGCAGGCAGTGGTCAGGGTGTCTTCTGGTACCCAACATTGATGGACGGAGCGTCAGATGGAATGGAGGAGTCCCGCTAATAAGAGGAATGGTTGGATGCATGCAACTTCCCAAATTCAACAGGACAACTACAACAACATACAGATACAGTATCCGTTCTTTTCTAATTATCTTTTAAGTAATGTTATTGCTGTGAACTTCTATGAGTGTGACTCTGAATTTCTTTGATCTCTGCTTCTAAATTCATCCCTACAGCCATTGTATAGGTTTTACTTCTGCTATTTTTTAAACCTAATTTAATGTAAGAAGTGTTTCTCTGAGTGCAGAGATAGGCAAGTGAAAACGCATAATTATTACTGCAGCCCTGTACTGTCGCATTCTTTCATTCATGGTTGTCGAAAGTACTACTTACTTTTCAGTAACCATGCATGCAGTAGTGCATGCACTTCCTTTATGTCACTTAAAAGATTTATGGTTAGCTTTGTACCCAAAGATTTGTTTATCTTCAATTATTGTTTGTCCATGCTGTGCTTTTTTTTTCTTCTCTCAACAAAACTTTCCCAAAAACCCCCATTCCCATCCATTTTCCAAACCCTAACCCTCTTCCCCCGGGCTGTGTGATTTTGATTGATGTGTGACTAAATGACAGCAATAATTCCACACACTTGCTGGGGAGGATAAGGTCATAGCAACAGGCTGGTGAAGGAATCCAAGGATATATTCTTACTCAGCTTGACACTGAGTCACTATTGGCAAATGAAAGCAGATTTTCATGTGCGCCATCAACTTGATTGGTCATTATTATTATTATTATTATTATTATTGCATTTATTGAGCGCACAGCTACCCGGAGGTTTCCCGGCGCTTGCCTTGGGAACCCGTCCTGGCTTTTCCCTGTGAGATAGCCCCTACAGGGCATCCCCAAGGTGAAAGCCAGGCATCCCGCCGCAGGGGGCCGTTGTGGAGATTAAGCAAGCTTAATGCCCAGAGTTGCAGAGTGAGAACCCATGATTAGAGCAGGCACCGAAGCGAGAATTATCAAGTCCGTGGACATTTGAGCTCAAGACCCTGCCGCGTCGGGAATTGAACCCTGGTCCCGGGTCTGACCTCAGCTTCCGGGTCTGCCTGCTCTACACCGTGAGCCACACATCAAGAACATCCTCCTCCTAGACGTGGCAAATTATTACGCTGCTGTGTCCTTCACTTTCAGTACTTTTTCTTGTAGTAGTAGCCAATGTCAAAGAAATTCGACGCAAGTACTAGTTATACTTTCAATACTTTACCATTTGTTAGGCTACATTGTGGCACTGTTCTAGTGTACTGTCACCTGCTATATTCTCTATCGCACCGTTCTGATGCTACGATAAGGACAAACAAGGTTTCATTTTCTTTTTTTTCAGATGCTGCAACTGCCACTGTGTAACACCACAAGTACCACCGCAATGATGACATTTCATCCGCCCAGGATTGCCAACCTTAATACCCATTTCGCGTGCAGCCAGCCCTGTGCCTAGCCCTATTTCCAAACACAAATTACAGGTAAGATAAGCGTTTGGGGGGAGGAAGTATAATGGAGTATTAGGAGAGACGAGAGACTGACGGTCCTAGGACTATTGAATTCACTTACTCTGTGAGAGGCACTTAGTTTTGAAAACATTTGGGCAATTAGTACTTACACAATTTGAATCAAGATGCCGCTTAAGTTTCAGGAAAACAAACTTACTGTTAAACCCCCACCCACCAGCCTCAAAAGCAGTAAAAAACACGTATGCTAAGATAAAGTTTAAAGTATATTTATATATCCCTAACATAAATAATCTCCCGCAAGACCTAACCCACCCCCCTCCCGAACCCCAACGAATGTCCGTGAAAACTAAGTCCAAAAAAGTAGAAAACCCAACTCCCAATTCCCACCCCGCAGAAGTCTTTAAAAAAGGGGCAAGGGACAGTCTCCTCCTACTGCTGGCTGCTGTTGACTTTTCGGGCCAGGTCGGCATGCTCCTTGCGGAGGGTCTCAAGCAAGGTTTTGGTGTTGAGGAGCTCCTGCTCGAGGTAGGACACCCTAAGTGAAAGGCGGTGCACGCGTGCCTTGCACCTGCTGTGAGGGGCAGCTGATTTCTTTGCTGCTTGGCGGTGGCGGGTGGCTGCGGTACCCCGGCCCCGCACCGCTGGAGACCTGCTGTGCTGACTGGCTGACCCAGGGAGCGCGGAGGAGGATGCAGGTGTCGCCGTGGATGTTGTCGACGTACTCTGCGTGTCCTCCTCCTCCTGGGACACCAGCCTCCGATATTCGGCGACAGTGGCCTCCAGCCTCCGTTGCCGGGTCCTTTTAGCCAGCTCCTTCCATGTTGGTTTGGAAGGAGCATCTATATGAAGAAAGAAAGACATAGTCTGTAACCAATGCTCTTTAAGATTAGCACAAAATGATTCAGCAGAAAGTTGTGTCACAGTAGAACTAGCAACTTGCAAGCGCAGTACATAACTATTGTGGCCAGTATCTATCTAACCTCCCACTTCTTCATCCTTGCTCTAACATTAGTGGGAGTTTAAGGAATCAATTCTACGAGCACTATGGACTCACTCCATTAGAGTCGACTATGACAGTACACCAGTCTTATTCTTCTTCTTCCCTCTTGTTTAGCAAAATTGGTACGTTAACTTCTGCAAGCCGGCATAATGCCAGCGCAGTCAACTTGCACCCGAGAAAAACAGACGCCCGCCATGATGAGTGAGACAGACTTGCGTTACTGTACCAGTCCAGGACATGCAGGTGGTGATGCTCTTACTTTTCTATTACGGGTGGCACTGAGAATACTCTGTTACAAGGTCTACTGCTTAATTAATTTAACTTTCACCCTACAGTGCCAATGAATACTAGAAAAGGAAAATGAAGAAGATAAATAATCTGATTATCTATCACTGCACATGGTATGTATTTGCGTACATATGGGATGACTTTAGGTGCTTTGCTTTTTATTGAATGAACAGTGATACATCCACACATGAATGACCGAGTTCTTCTAAACTTATTAACAGAGGTAGCGAGTGGCCATCGTAATAGCCGGATATATGCTGTGCTTGCAATACAAACTACTGCTACTATTCATGGTAGTATTCGGACAAAGTTACAACTTCTTTTCCTTGCCTTTCCTACACTGGGACGGACGTGCGAGTGCGGTGTTACATGCTCTTCAAAGTAACACTTAGGTCATCCAGTGACCGTCTACTCTCTCTAGATACACATATGCTATCTAAGAGTCAGATAGTACCATGATCCAGGCATCCATCCATTCAAACTATATGTCAATCATTCTTCTTCATGTCTCTCATCTGGACAAACCTTACGTTTTCTCACGGGAAAACAACCTTTTCATTTTATTTGGGAAACCGCAAGCCATACATCCGTGCTTGACTTGCATTTGAATTTCAACCAAAGCATATATTGCGCACACATACATTTTCTGTTTCACCCACCCAGGCTGTTCTCCTTCCACCCATCCTTGCTTCATCCTTCACCCAGGCATGCATCAAATTCCTTCCCAGCCACCTCGGGCACCACTCAAACACGTATCATTCTTCTTTGTCAGTCATCATCACTTTTAACTCGCTCGTCCTTCCACACTTACTTACACCCTTCTTTCGCTTTTCGTTCATCCCATCCATCAAGTTCATCTCAGATCTGATTTGGATTCTCGAAAAAAAATTCCCCGCTGAGTTGAAGTAAATTTAGAGGAGGCTACTACCTGCTTGATAAAAACTTTGTTCTACATTTGAAAGTCTGCTTAACTGTATAGTAACTTAACTGTAGAACATATATGCTACACCCGTGCAGAGAGCACACTATGCAGTCTGCAATCTCAATAAGTAAGGAATATAAGAGCTTACCACTGCCCGCCACTACCGTGGCAACCTGCACAGCAGTTTCGTCCGGCACTTGCACCGCCTCCTCCCCAGAAGTGTCCTCCTCCACCTCCGCGCTGGGCCCAGCACCAGATGTTCCACCTACAAAGTACATTTAAGAATGTTAGATGTCATAGACATACACCACTCACTAGTATTTTGTCTAGGAATGAAGAAATGTGAATACAGAAACCAATTTAATAATTTGTGACTGTCTACTCTAAAGTAAAAATGTCCCTTTTTCCAGGGAAGGGTGTTGTATTGCTGCACTTTTTGGCACAATTGATGAATGCTTGCTTTTTAACACGCACCATTTTTCTCATAACAGACAGAAGCTTCACTTCTAAGAACAAATCATCATCACTAGAACGGAGTGACCAATGATTCAGCACCAAAAAGAAAAATTAAAGTTCAAACCAGGTAAGGGCTCGGCTCGCCCACAATAGATGTGTGAAATAAATCACTAAGCACTTTTCCATTTTTAATCAACCGTTTATGTTTTATGACAAGCTTGATTTTAATAAATATTTTTACTTTTAACCAAAAGCAAAGTAGTATCTTATTCTTTCTTGGTGGTCATTAACCTTTTTATTGTTGGTAATTGTCAAAGCAGAAAACTTGAAAAGACATTATGGACAATCCCAGAGGACTGCACTCAGTGCATAGAGCTATTGCTGACTAGAATGGGAGTTTTGTTTAACACCTTTTGCCAAATGTGCAATCTTAGTTAGCTACACAGACAGACTAATAAGAATAATCTAGTAATACCATAGGGAGTCATAGTAGAGGCAGGGTAAGAATTTAGATACAGTCTATAAGAAGATCAAAGACGATTTAGAAAAAATTAAATGAGGACCGCTAGGAAAAAATAGGTACTCTTTATTAAAATTAAAACTTACCGGGCCAGCAAAGGAGCCCTCGCCTGACCGATCCTGGCCTTGAACAGCAGCAGCAGCCGATAACCCCTCCTCCTCTGTCCTCTTGCCCCTGGGGGGAGCTGATGTACAACATGAAAGAAAGAAAGACCCGAAAACATGGATGATTGTTGTCAACCAAATCAAACATTTCAAAAGAACAATAACAAAATATTTAGGCGAAATAGCAAATAGACAACTATTCCACAGGATATATTGACCCATCTCATGTGGTCTACTACGATATTAGTATTGCTTGATTTGCGGACCGTCGACTTGGAAAGTTATGTAACTCAATAAACAAACTACTAAAAAGGTTCACCTAGGACTGCCAGGTAGCAGTCCGCAGCACGCGAAGTGACAGGCAAACTCCATTGTGATTGCAGATCAGCGACAACACTAAAAAATTTCCTACTACATTAACCAGTCATTAAAATACCCAAACTATCAATCCACCACCACCATTTCTTCTTATTGCCAGGTGTACAAAGGAAGGACTGGACTTGAGTCAGTAGGGGCAGATTTACCAGCCCCTTGCGGCTCTTTTGCTCCATTGTTGCGTTTTTTTTTTGGCGCAGCGGCAGAACAAAAGAGGCGCCACGGTGCGGCGTATATTAACAACTTGACACATATGGGAGATGCATCACGGTTTAAAGCCCTGCGCCATCAGGGGGCGTTCCGGCGCAAGGGAGGGCGTTCCTGCGCAGGAACGCATCCTAAAAGTGGCTGAGGGAAATCTACAAGATTTCAATCAGTCACTTTTAGGATAATGATGCGTGACTCAAACCCTGCGCCTGCTTGAAGCAGATGTACGGCTTGACGCCGCATTGGGAAGATAGGGCACCCCAGAGCATTGCTGGAGCTGCGCCATCGATGCGACGCAACTCTAGCAATGCGCCGCCTTTACGGCACAGATGCGTAACGCTTCAGTGACGTTTTGGGCCCAGGGTGCGCCGCATTGTAAATACGGCACACCATGGGTGGTGGTGGCGTGGAGCACAATTACTGGTGCATCCCTGCTACTTTGCAGGGATGCGCCGGTAATTGCAAATCTGCCCCTTAGTGTCTAGCATTACGCAGTTCTTTAAACTACACAAAATCGAAAACAAATAAGCATAGTAGCAACGCTACTGAGAAGTAGAGTAGTGCACCTGAAATGCACAGAAGATTTTGAAATATAATTTACCTACAATGTAATCAGCAGCATTATTGCTCTTGGTAAAAAACAAAAATTTGCAATATAATAACACACAGAGCAGGAGAAAACAGAGTAGTGATGAAATAGCTACTACTACTCACCAAGCCCGGGGATCTCGATGCCGAGCAGGTCGAGCAAGTCGCATTCCCGGTCCAGGAGATCCGTCCAACGGGGGTGGCCTGGTTGTAGGTGCGCCGGACCTGAGAGTGTTGATACATGGCCCGGCACACCTTCTCCCACAGCTTCCGGCGCTCCCGGAGCCCTTAGCCGCTAGCGATCTTGCCGCCTGATGATGGTCCTGGGGAGGCGGCGCTGGGCATAAAACACTAGTGCGGCCACCTCCTCCGCGCTAAAGATCTCCCGTGGCATCACTAGCTCCCCCTCAAACGCCTGCATGGGAGCCGGGCACGGGGTGCGGGACCCTTCCCCTTCTCGGGCTGCTTCCCGGCTCCCTTTACCATGGTCTGGGCAGAAAGGAAGGTAAATAATAAATAAGAAATAGAATAGGGAAGAAGAAAAGAAAAGAGTTTAAAAAGTAGTTTAAAATTAACCAAAAGTAGCAGAAAACACAAAAATATAGAGCTAAAGAAATAGAGGGATAGATAATAAGTAAAATAGATAAAAAAAACTTCAAACAAGCAAAGGATGGCAGAGATTGAAAGAGGATACAGAAAGCATGCCCAGAACCATAGCAATGAATGAAAAACAAGATGGCCGCGCCCGTTCACGAACGCGTGGGTAAGTTTGCGCAAGATTTTCCTCGCGATCACACGCGAACTTGTACTAGCAAGCCGCACACTTTGCGAGATTACACATAGCGCCCGGAAACGGAAATACGTCACGCAAACAAGATGGCCACACCCATGTACGACCGCTAGGGTAACTTCATGCTGTTGCGCTACAAGCGGCTCGCTAAAACGCACAAAACCACGCGCATATCTTGCGCATATTCGCGCCCCACGAATCCCGCAAAATTGCAGAAAAACTGAAAGCACTCAGCAGGTGCAAAAGTTCAAGCTCATCATTAGTAACCATTCCCAGTAGTGCTTCCTGAGGGCCCCCTCCAGAGTTCAGTTGCCTACTTGCAACTATTCTATGACCCTGCTCTGACCCTCACAGCAGGCTCAGATAATAGCTACAAGTATGCCACAAAGGTCCTGTTAGAAAAAATTACACTGCAACAGAAAGCAATTACAGATAAGGAAGCAGGTACCAGACTGGAAGTTCAAATTCAGTGACACATTAATCAACCCCTAATTCATTCATGTCAGTTGAGGCAGGGCAGGTTCCCCCCATAATCTACAGTGATGAACCAGAGGGTGGCAGTGATGTACTAGAGGGTGGCATGGGTGAGACAGAGGGGGGCAGTGGTGAAACAGAGGGTGCTGTGATGAACCAGACGTAGAAACAACATAGTCGCGACCGTTACGACCCGACAAGTAAGTTCGCGTGTGCGAACTGGTAAAAAAACCCTCGCGAACTGGCAGAAACCCTTGCGAACACAAAAAAAAGAAAAAATTCGCGAAAGTTCGCGGATTTT
Source organism: Lissotriton vulgaris (assembly GCF_964263255.1). Classification (NCBI taxonomy): domain Eukaryota; kingdom Metazoa; phylum Chordata; class Amphibia; order Caudata; family Salamandridae; genus Lissotriton; species Lissotriton vulgaris. The sequence goes on along the minus strand of NW_028252673.1, from coordinate 80,946 downwards.
GCGGATTGCGAATTTGTGAATACGCAAATTCGCGAAGCGCGAATTCGCAAAATTCGCCCATACTTAGTATATTTACAAGAAATGACATATCCCTGCACTGTGGCAGCAATGCATGTACATTTCTTGTGCCTGTATGAAAAGTCCTTATGAGGTAATGGATGCGCAGTATTTACATAACAGGACACTATGGCGCAAGGTTCCAAGGATGCCTCATAAAATCTGATGTATCTGTGGGAAGGATGCTGCAAGGCATCTGGCCCAAAAGTGAAAAACTAAGGTGATCCGTCAGTTTTGACTGACCCAAGTAACCTATTCGTATGGGACCAATATAATAGTGTCACAAGGTGAAAAACTCACAGTGCACTCTATCACATTGGTCCTGGATGACACATGTACAAGTGGGCATAGTGAACTTATCTGTACCACTATGCCTACGTATGTGTGACATAAGTCATTAATGGTGTATAATGTGTGATTTACTGTTACCTACCTTATGTGTGCACTTACCTGTTGAGGGAATGTGACTTGGTTGCAGATTGCACTGTTTTAAGTCTCTTTAGGTAGTCAACCTCCTCTGAAACAGCCCATGTGTCATTCCTAAGAAAAAATCATAAATACCACTGTGTCTATTTTACAGTAGATTTTAGGTGGGAATGCCTACCTTGCATAAATTAAAAAAACGTGATGCAGACGATTCTGAAAAAGAACAAAAATGACGCAGGCCAATTAAAAGTGACGTATCAGCCTAGATATGCCCCATAGTGTCCTGGGAAAAGCTTTTTTGATGTGCCTATATCTTTGGTCCCGTTTGACAAATCCACCAAACAAAGAAGCACTTACTTCATATAGTTAGAAAGAAGGACACTTGTTCGGTGGAGATTTACCTCTTTTTGGTTTCCTCTTACGGAAAATTCATGTTATCACAGATTTCTAGATAAAGACACACAAGAAACAATCCCATTGCCAAAACGCACACAAGGTTACTGGTGACATTTCCTCCTGGCCCATTGTGCAACTGTAGTGTAAAGAGTGTGCTGAACATGTACCCAACGAGGTAGCACTTAGTAATTAACCAGTAGAAAGTACTCCACTTGGGTAGAGATTTTATGCAAAACTGTGGACTCTTGTTGGATAAAGGGGCAGGTGTGGTTCCATATGGCTTAGTCAGTCACACAGCTACTGACACACTCACACAGACACTTAAACACCCACTCAGGCACTCACACCAACTGACAGACCCACTCATACTCTGATACACCCATTCACAGACTCATTCAGACACACACACACACACACACACATTCATATATCCAATCACACACCCACTCACAGACCTACTCACACTCATGCACCCACTCAGGCACTCATGCACCCACGCACAGAACCACTCAGATACTCTCACATCCATTCACAGACCTAGTCAGACATTCATGCACCCGCTCACAGACCCACTGAGACATGAACACCCACTCACAGACCCACTCAGATACTCATGCACCTATTCACAGAACCACTTGTGCTCTCTCACAGACACTCAAACACTGATTCAGAGACCCACTCACAGACTCACACACCCACTCTTAGATCCACTCGGAGACTCACACACCCACTCACAGACCCACCCAGACTCACACACCCACTCACAGACTCATTCAGACATTCATGCCCCCACTCACAGACTGACTCAAACACTCATGCAGGTGCTCCTAAGGCTACTCAGACACATCTCACACCCACTCACAGACCTACTCAGACACTCACTGAGACACTCATGCACCCACTAAGACACATAATCAGAGACTTACACACCCACTCACATACCCACACACCCACTCACAGACACACTCAAACATCCAGATACCCACTCACATACCCAGTGAGACACTTATGCACTCACTCTCAGATACTAACACACCCATTGAAACACTCAACTACTCTCTCATACACCTACTGAGACACTCATGCACTCACTCACATATCCACTGAGACACTGACACTCCCACTCACACTTAGTCAGACACTCATGCACCCAATCACAGATCCTCTTAGCTACTCATGCATGCACTCACAGATCCACTCAGACACTTATGCACCCCCTCTCAGACCTGCACAGACATTCACACACCCAGCCACTCACAGACCCACACAGAAACTCAAACACCCACTCACCAACCCATACTGCCACTCACACACTCAATGTCAAAGGTTACATAACCTTGGAATTTCACTGAAATAACAAAGGTTACATGTATGTTATAGTTAGGAAATAACAATAATAATAATAATAAACAAATGTATAAAGTGCATGGCTACACTAACTAGTGTGTCCCCGTGCTGCGGCATAAAATACCTTGTTTAGGAGCAGTGCAGTGAAACAGATTAGAAGGGAAGGCCAATGGACGGAAAAAGCCAAGTCTTGAGTTTTTTCCAAAAGAGTGTCTCCGAAGACTTCATCCGGAGACCCGGGGAAAGTTTATTCCAGTGTTCGGCCATCAGGAAATGGAAGGATCGGCCACCCATTCTTTCTGTTCTGATGGCCAGGATACTAACCTGTCCTGTCCCACTTAATCTTAACCGGCGGGTCGGTATGTAGGGAGTGAGTACATCATGAAGATAGGTAGGCCCTTTCCTCTGTAAGATGCGGTGACTGACACACAGGGCTTAGAAGAGAATTCTTTCCCTCACCGAAGCCAGTGAAGGGAAGCTAGGGCCTGGTTAGAGGTAGCTCTCCTGGGTAGCATTAGAATGAAACGAGCATCTGTGTTCGGAATGCATTGGAGTTTTGCACACAATTGCTACTTGCCCCCAGGTAGAGGACGTTATCATAGTCTAAGTGTGAGTTTACCAGAGCGTGGACCATGGTTTTCCTAGCTGTCACAGGAAGTATAACAAGGGTCTTCCGGAGTCCTAGCATTACCCCAAATCATTTCCCTGTGACCCGCCTGGTGTGGTTGATGAAGGATAGTTTAGTATCCAGCCACATACCTAGGTTCTTAACCTGTTCGCAGGGTGGTGGGGTCGGTCCCAGTGTCTGAGGCCACCAGGATGAGGACCAAATCGAGGTGGCTCTGCCTATCACTATCACTTCTGTTTTGTTGCCATTAAGTTTCAAACAGTTGTTCGATATCCATGATGCCAGTTCTTGTAGGCAAGTCGAGAAGTTGATGGCTGCCTCATTGTGGGCTTGTGTTAGAGACACCACCAATTGCGTGTCATCAGCATGTGGCACGACACTGATGCCAAATTTTCCAATAATCTCTGCCAAAGGGGTGATGTAGAGATTAAAGAGAGGAGGGCTGAGTATGGAGCCCTCCGGGACCGCTTGGGCCAGCTTAATGCTCCAGGAGTGGTATGGTTGCTGATACACCTGAAAACTGTGGTCATGTAAGAAGGACCCCAGCCACTCTAGGGCTCGTCCAGCCAGACCTCCTTTCCTGAGGTGCTGAAGGAGTGTTGGATGGGCTACAGTGTTGAATGCGGCACTGAGGTCTAAGAGGACTAGGGCGACCATCTGGCCCTCATCTACATGTTTGCGGATGGTTTTTATAGATAGGAGCAGTGCTGATTTCGTAGAGTAGGTTTCACGAAAACCCGACTGTGTAGGGTGAAGTAAGTTGTGTTTATTAATATGGGCTGTCCACCTTCTCTGCTATTTTGGCAAAGTAAGAAAGAAGTGAAATTGGACGCAAATTCTCAATATATTTTTAGCCAATAATTTTCGTTATTAGCCTTGCTGAATTAATTATGTTTTCTCTGTTTTACCATGACTCCTTTGTCTGTCCAGTGTGTGTATTTGTGTGTTTGCCATAGGCCAACATTTGCCTTTGTTCCAGAAGCCAGGCGGCCACTGGCCAGGAGCCATTTTGTATAGTCAGTGCACTGTCCCAGCCTAGGCCTGCATATGCTGTTTGATTGTTTTACAGGCTTCCTGCCTCTTGTTGTGACCATGTGGCTGGCAGCCATTTTGTGTAGGCAGCCAATGTGCTTTTGCCATAGGCCTGCATGCGTTCTTTGTTGTAGGCCTCCAGCTTCTAGCTGGGAACATGTGGCTGCTGGCCATTTTGTGTAGGCAGAGAGTGTGTTTTTGACTTAGAACCTGCATGCATTCTTTGTTGTATGCCTCCAGGTTCTTGTTGTGACTGTTAGAACTGGGGGTCTCTAGTTGGCAGAGGTAGGTACCACTGTCCAAATAGGGACCCTTGCTGCTAGTCAGGGTAAGGAGGATACACTCTTTAGATAACCCCTGCTCACCCCCTTGGTAGCTTGGCACGAGCAGTCAAGGCTTATCAAAGGGAATTTGTAAAGTATTTGTACCAACACTCACAGTAATACAGTGAAAACACCACAAACTGACTCCACAACAGTTTAGAAAAATAAAGGTATTTAATCTAAACTACACAAGACCAAAACCTCAAAAATCCAACATACACAGTTCAAGAATATGGTTTCAAAAGAGTTCTTAAAGTTGCAATAAAATAATCCACAGTTGCGTAAAAAGTTCACAGTTGCGTCACGTTTAGCCAACAGTACCTTTAAATGAGACAAAGTTACAAAACAGAAACTAGTGCGGTGGAAAACAAGCAATGCGTCACTCCTGACACCCTGGGTAGGCGATGCGACAGCCCCACTGGATGTAGCGGGCGTGATGCGGTGACTCCGGTCTGAATGGGGAGGGTTGTGATACCTTGTATGGATTCCGGTGCGGAGGTTCCGTAGTGAAGAAGCTTGCAAAGGCACAATGCGATGATCTTTGGAGTTGCGACGATCTCCGGGGCGATGATGCGCGGACCAGCGGAGATATTCCTCTCGCAGCTCCTCTATGCGATGGCTTCCGCTATGACACTCGCAGCAACGTGATGCGGTTTGCAAGCAAGCGGTGCGACGATCTCACCAACCGACGACAGGCTCTGCGACGACACTCGCAGCGATGGTAATTTTCCCGCACCGTTCTGGTGTGTCCCTTAAACGAAGGATGCAACGACTCTGGCAGCAGCAACAGGCGCTGCGACGATCTTGGCCTTCATAGTGGTGGGAAGTTCCTCTCACTGACAGGGATGCACTCCGCAAGCCAGCGATGCGACAAAACTTGCAGAAAGTCTTAAAAAGCTTAGTTTCCAGCTTCCAACACAGGTACAACTTCCAGAGGCACCACAACTGGCCCAAACACTCTACGAAGGATATAACTGTCTCAGCAGAGTTCAGGGAAGCTGGGGGTGAAGCCTTTTTTAAGCATGGGTGAATTTTGCGAATCTGGCATTCGAGAATTTGCGTATTCGCGAATTCGCAATCTGCAAAATCCACGAACTCTTGCGAATTTGCGGATATTTCGTTTTTTTTGTGTCCGCAAGGGTTTCTGCCAGTTCGCGAGGGTTTTGTACCAGTTCGCAATTGCGAACTTACTTGTCGGCTCGCAACAGTCGCGACTATGTTGTTTCTACGTCTGGTTCATCATCACAGGTTCACAGCACCCTCTGTATCAACACTGCCACCCTCTGGTTCACCACTGTAGATTATGGGGGGGGGAAAGCAAGCACACCTGCCCTGCTTCAACTGACATGAATTAATTTGGGGTTGATTTCTTAATGTGTCACTGAATTTAAACTTCCAGTCTGGCACCTGCTTCCTTATCTGTAATTTGCTTTCTGTTGCAGTGCAATTGTTTTCCCAGGACCTTTGTGGCCTACTTGTAGCTATTCTATGAGCCTGCTGTGAGGGTCAGAGCTGGGTCATAGAATAGTTGCAAGTAGGCAACTGAACTCTGGAGGGGCCCCTCAGGAAGCACTACAGGGAATGGTTACTAATGATGAGTTTGAACTTTTGCACCTGCTGAGTGCTTTAAGTTTTGCAAAACTCGTTTTTCTGCAGAAGAGCAACTGTAATGCCCCAAACAAACTTACTTGTGAAAGTTGATTTCTAATCCAAAAGTGATCCAAAGAAAGTCAAAAAGGCCTCAAATCCAGAAAAGTGCAAGCAAATGTCAACCTGAGGAGTTATTCTGATAAAAATCATCATTTTCAGAATGCTGCTTGCTGGTGGATTTCTTGTGCAGAATTGCAAATTTTGTAATTTCGCGAGTGCGAGATTGTTGCTGCCCGCCGCATCTACGTGTTCGCAATTGCGAACTCCCGCGATACGTGATCACGGCGTACTCGATGTGCAAGGTGGCAAGCCGCGATGACGTAATCGCGGTCGCCAAACTCCCGCGGGATCCCGCAGTAAGATCCAAAATGGCGCAGCACTCGCAAAATATCGAGAAAAACAACTCGGCAAACGCTGAATGACGGTAAGTGAACGCCGCGCTTGCGAATTTACCGAAAATCCGAGAAATCAGCGGAATCCGCAAGCGGAACGGATTTTACGCCCATGCTTAGTCCTTTTATTCCTGGACTTCTTAACAGGGAGCCAGCTCTTCTCAGGCCCTTGGAGATTCCCTCAAGACAGGGGACACAGCACCAAAAGCAAAGTCCTTCCCCTCTCCTTGGCAGCAAAGCAACAGGAGGTCAGTCCAGAAGAGCAACAGCAGGATAGTCTTCCTTCTTCAGTTTCAGCTTTCTCCTTGGCAGAGGTTCCTTCTTGATTGCAGGATGATCTATTTTTCTGTAGTCAGGGGTCCTGTACTTATACCCCTAAAAGTCTTTGATCCCTTTGTGCAGGAGGGCTCTGAGCCCGGTCTGAACCAGTTCTGGATGTTCCTTGAGCACTTTGTTTTCCTGGCCTCTCCTTTCCTTTCAGAGAGAGGGGCAGGGTTGTCAGCTGCCCAGTAGGAGGTGGAGCCAGCATTGTGGAAGGTAGGCACAGCCCTATTCAGGCCCAGGCGCTACCCTCTCCCACCACTCTAGATGCAGATGGAGCTATTCAGCCCAGGGATGGCCCACTCAGACTCTGGGAGCCACCCAGCCCCTGTCACTCACAAACCAGACAGTCAATTCACAAACAGGCCAAGGCACACAGAAAGGTCAGACAAGAGTACAACAACTTTCTAAAAGTGCTGTTTTCAAACACAGGATTTAAAAACAACCTTTCCTAAAAGATGTGTTATTAAATTCTGAGTTCAGGGATACCAGACTTGTATGTCCTATCTTGCTCCTATGGGAAGATATGCTGGTAGCCACTGTAACAAGCATCCTCCATGATAGCCTATGGGGCAAGATAGCCTTACAATAGTGAAAAACGAAAATGGCTGTAATTCATTACCAGAGCATGTCACCTGCACAAGTACATGCTCTACCTTTCAAATACACTGCACCCTTCCCAAGGGGGTACCTTGGGCCTTCCATAGGGGTTACCAATGTGTACAGAAAGGGAAGGATTAAGCCCGGCCAGTGGGGACACTGACCAGGAGGACATGGAAGTTCACAGACTGCACAAAGGCACTGTGGTGGCAGGCCTGAGACACCATTTTAGGGCTACTCATGTGGGTGGCACAATCAGTGGTGCAGGCCCACTAGTAGCATTTATTATCACCCGCCCTGGCACACTCAGTGCACTTTACTGGGGACGTCTGGGTGACACAAATATGCCACTCATGGATAACAATCATAATATCAATTTACACAGGGAGCACTTGCACTTTGACACTGGACAGCAGTGGCAAGTGCCCAAAGCATCTAAACTAGCAAAATCGAAATCCAGCACAGCATAAAAAATACAGGAGGTAGAGGCAAAAGGATAGGGGGAAACTATGCCAAAGATGCCAGGTCTAACAGTGACCATGTGGCTGGCGGCCATTTTGTGTAGGCAGCCAGTGTGCTTTTGCCATAGGCCTGCATGCGGTCTTTGTTGTAGGCATCAGCTTGTTGTTATGACCATGTGGCTATTGGCCATTTTGTGTAGGCTGCCAGTGTGCTTTTGCCATAGGCCTGCATGCGTTCTTTGTTGTAGGCCTCCAGCTTCTTGTTGTGTGACCAAGTGGCTGTGAGGTGGCGGCCCCGCGGGCCTCCCAGGACGGCTGTTCTACCCCGCACCTACCTCGGTCTCTCCCACTACCGGGACGGCAAAAGCGCACACCATATCCTACGGCAAAGACAGAGCTCGGCGATCCGGCCATAACCCACGAGGCTCCGCCCTTCTCTCTTCCCCAGGGGCCAACCAGAACCAAGAGCCCGGAGGAAGTATATCCCTCCGACCCCGGAAGTCCCGCCTTAGCGGCAGAGTCAGCACAGGATAAAAGCGGGATCCAAGCGGAACACCCTGTCGGAGTTTTGTGGCAGGAGATTCGGACTGGAGCTGAAGAAGGAGAGAAGACGTGTGACGGAGACGTGTGGACCGAAGAGTGGTGGAGCCCACAGGAGGTGGCTGAAGAGCAGCCGTAACTCACTTGGAGAGTTACGGCGGACCGGGTGAGTGTCTTAAGCCTTCCTTAACCCCATCTCAATAGGAGTCCTAGTAACGCCCTGTAAATACACCCTTCTCTTTAGCATCACGTACCCCCTCACTGTAGCATATTTGTACAGCACTTGCACTGTTTGAAGTGACCCCGTGTCCCCTTTCCCACACACCCCTTCCCGACACCCTTTCTATAAACCCCCTTGTGTTCCGACCTCCCTACACCCTCCTTTCCTCACGATATCCTTTCTCTTCCCGCCCCCTCACGACCCGGGTGACGGTGTTCGATATAACATCTGACAAGGATAAGACTAACGGTCCTTTGTTTCTTCTCTTACTGCCCTCCGTGGACCTCCCCTACACCGGAGCTGTCGGAGAATCCCAGACCCAGGACTACACCCAAGACCCGGAGCGGACTGCGAACCCGGAACCCTTCTTACCTTCCTTTTTGTTGTGACATTGATTCTGCCTCCTTGTATAAATAAACCTACAGAATAGCACACTACATACGGCCTCCTCGCCTGCTTTTCCGGCCCGCAGATCGCCCACCATTACATCTGGTGTCAGTAGTGGGATCTGCTGGAGGCATGGAGGCCGTGGTAAAACAGATGGCGGAATCCCAGGAGCTATTCAGGAAGCTTATGGAACAATTCCTCAAGACCGCTGAGACCGACAGGGGACAGCTCCATGAGGTCCTTAAGGGTCAGGGGGTGGCCCATGAACAAACAATGGAGAAGCTAACTACCGCCCTGGGACAACCTAGACCGGTTTCCTCTTTCCCGTCAGTCGTTTTACAGAAGTATGTCCCGGGAGAGGACCCGGACTACTTCTTCACCAACTTTGAAAGGCTAGCCCAAGCGGCCAACATGCCTGCGGATCGATGGGGTCAATACTTAGGTCCCCTGTTGACCGGCGACCTACAAGCGGCCTACCAGCAGGCCAACATCCAAGGCACCACCCCGTATGCAGATATCAAACGGTGTATATTGGAACGTTTGGGCATCGATGATGACACCTACAGAGTTCAACTGCGACAAGCAAAGGAGAAACCTCAGGAGAATCCGAGAGCTCTCTCCTTTTGGATCAAGGATCTCGCCAACCGATGGCTCCGACCCGAGACATCCACCAAAGACAATATCCTTGAAAAAATATGTCAATTTCTGAACTCCTTGCACCCGGCCACCCAGCGATGGGTAAGGCAACACTCTAGACTCACTCTGGAAACCGCCATAGAGATAGCCTCTGCCTACAGCCGGGCTCAAGAGCTCCAACGGGGAAAGGAAGAACATTCACACAAGTATTCCCACAGTATGGTCTCACGTCCCCCTCGTCCCCAACCAGCACGAAGACCGGAACCTCCACCTCTTTTGCCCTCACCGGTCCTGTTCCGACCCCCCAACCCCGGTCCCCAGTGTTACTCATGTGGTGGGTTTGGGCACATCGCACGGATGTGCCCGCAGAAGGAGGAGCCTATGGAGATCGGCCTGGTACGGAACTACCGGTGTCACCCTCCCGGGGCCGCTCCCCCGCCATTTCACTGTCAGGTGTCTGTGGACGGACGACGAGTGATGGCCCTGGCTGACACTGGGTGCCGTCAGAGTGTAGTAAGACCCCAAGATCTGGCACATCCTGTCCAACAACCTACGGGAGTAGTGGCCATCCAATGTGTCCATGGGGACACTAAGCACTACCCTACCACTCAAGTGCGGATCCATCATCAGAAGGATCCAGGAACCAACCTCACCGTAGGCCTCGTACCTGCTCTCCCTGAACAAGCCATCCTGGGGAGTGACTATCCGGGATTACCCACACTACTTCAGGAGACCTCGGATTCTCTGACCCAATGGTGGAAGGATGCTCCTTATCAGGGACAGTCTACCCCGGAGTCTACACCCAAACCACATAAACCCAAAAGCCAGAGGAGAAAAGAAAAGAAAGAGTATGTCAGCGCCTATCCCGTGTTAACTGAAGACCATCCCTGGCAGACCGATAGAGAATTCAGGGCGGCACAACAGGAGGATCCCCTCCTGCAGGAAGCCTGGGGAAGGGCCCTTGACCACGAAGATCCCTTACAAGTAGGTCCTTACTTTTTCAAGAGAAACGGGCTGCTGTACCGGGGAGGGGGGACACAACAGAACGCCCAGTTGCTTATCCCAGGTCCCTTCCAGCACAAAGTCCTCTTCCTTGCTCATAGCCACCTTTTAGGGGGTCACTTTGGGGATGAGAAAACCAGTCAAGCAGTCCTGGAGAAATTCTATTGGCCGGGGGTGCACCAAATGATCAAAACCTACTGTAGGGAGTGTGAGGTCTGTCAGAAAAACAGCCGTTACCGACCACCCAGAGTCCCTTTACAACCCCTACCCCTCATAGACGTCCCGTTCAGTAGGATAGGAAAGGATATCATAGGCCCCCTCCTACCTTCCCGCAGCGGGTGTCGCTATGCGTTAGTCATAGTCGACTACGCCACCCGCTTCCCGGAAGCCATACCCCTGCGCCAACCCACTATCCAGGCGATAGCAAAAGCCCTGATCACCCTGTTCTCTCGCGTAGGCTTTCCCAGAGAGATCTTGGCTGATCAAGGTACACCGTTCGTGTCAGCCCTTATGAAGCGGGTCTGTGCTGAGCTGGGGATTAAGCAAATCCGTACCTCTGCCTACCATCCGCAAACGGATGGTTTGGTAGAACGGTACAACGCCACTCTCAAACAAACACTCAAAAAGCTTTTGGGTTTGGAAGCAAAAAGGTGGGAAGATATGTTGCCACTGGCTCTGTTCGCCATACGCTGTAAAACGCAGAGCAGCACCGGCTATTCCCCTTATGAGCTGCTGTATGGCCGACCTCCCCGCACCCTGTTAGACATGGCCCAGGAGGCCTGGGAAGCAGAGCCGGATCGCACTCGGCCGCTTCCAGAATACTTGGATAACCTCAAAACACATCTAGCCATGATACGGGACATAGTCCGACAGAACCTCGAAAATGCCCAAACCAGCCAAAAGAAACAATATGACAAAGGCACCCGTCCCCGAGTATTTGCTGTTAACGATCTGGTCCTTCTTATGATGCCCTCGTCCGACCAGAAACTCCTAGGTCGTTGGCAGGGCCCTTACACCATTCTACAACAGGTCACGCCGGTTACCTATGAGGTGGAACTGGATGCAACACGCGGTGTCTCCCAGATATTCCATGTGAATCTGCTTAAAAAATGGGAAGGACCCCGGCCGGTGTTAACAGCAACTGGCCCGACCCTGACCTTTCCTTTTGACCCTTGTGTAGACCCTGAACTGCCTCCTACTCTAGTCCAGGAACTCCGCAAAGCCCTAGGACCCCTTCAGAGAGTCTTCTCCTCTTCCCCAGGTCGAACCAATATCACTGAACATTCCATCGAAACTGAGCCAGGAAAGGTGGTCCGGCTACGACCCTATAGAGTACCCGAGGCCCGTCGGGCGGTCATAAGGCAGGAGATAGAAGACATGCAAAGGATGGGAATCATAGAGCCCTCAGTAAGCAACTGGAATTCCCCTATAGTCCTTGTCCCAAAACCCGACGGGTCGGTCCGCTTCTGTATCGACTTTCGGGAGGTCAACAAAATATCCTCATTCGATACCTATCCCTTGCCCAGGGTGGGCGAAATGATAGAGAGGATAGGGAAGGCGAAGTATATTTCCACCCTGGACCTCTGTAAGGGGTATTGGCAAATACCCCTCAGGGAACAAGACAAGAAAAAGACAGCTTTCTCCACCCCTGAGGGGTTATACCAGTTCCTAGTCATGCCCTTTGGTCTTCACGGGGCGCCTGCCACCTTTCAGCGTGCAATGAACCATGTTTTGAGACCCCATGCACAGTACGCAGGCGCCTATCTAGACGACATCGTCATATTCAGCGACGATTGGCCACAGCATGTGCAACATCTATGCAGCGTTGTCACTTCCCTGGGTTCTTTTGGTTTCGCCATAAATCCCGCCAAAACCACTCTAGCCGCAAAGACTGTCAAATACCTGGGGTATCTTCTGGGGGAGGGGCTAATAAGACCTCAGGAAAGCAAAACCGTGGCTATCAGTTCCCTATCCTTTCCACAAACAAAGAAAGACCTTCGAGCCTTTTTAGGGCTTCTCGGGTATTATCGGCGGTTCGTGCCCAACTTCTCCCAGAGAGCCGCCGCCCTGACGGATCTTCTCAAGAAGACTAACCGTTCGGATGAGCTGTTACGAAACCAATCTCCCGAAGCCTGGCACGCGTTTGTTGATCTAAAAGAAGCCTTGACCTCAAGCCCTGTTTTGATACCCCCTGACTACTCCTTGCCCTTTATCCTGCAGACCGATGCTTCCGAACATGGGCTGGGGGCGGTGCTGTCACAAAAAGATCCCCTAGGTAACGAAAGGCCCATTCTCTATGTTAGTCGTAAACTATTTCCCAGGGAAAAACACTACGCAGTGGTGGAAAAAGAAGCCCTGGCCATAAAGTGGGCGATAGACAGCCTAAGGTACTACTTGGAGGGCCGAGACTTAATCCTCTATACTGACCACGCTCCCTTGGAGTGGATGGCCCGGAACAAAGGCCAGAACGACCGGGTCCTCCGCTGGTTTCTTTCCCTTCAGCCCTTCCACTTCAAAACTCTACACAGGAAAGGGGCAGATCAGGGCAATGCCGATTATCTGTCACGCTACCCTCATACTCCATCCAGTACAAGAAGGACAGCTAGGGGAAGGGTATGTGAGGTGGCGGCCCCGCGGGCCTCCCAGGACGGCTGTTCTACCCCGCACCTACCTTGGTCTCTCCCACTACCGGGACGGCAAAAGCGCACACCATATCCTACGGCAAAGACAGAGCTCGGCGATCCGGCCATAACCCACGAGGCTCCGCCCTTCTCTCTTCCCCAGGGGCCCCCCAGAACCAAGAGCCCGGAGGAAGTATATCCCTCCGACCCCGGAAGTCCCGCCTTAGCGGCAGAGTCAGCACAGGATAAAAGCGGGATCCAAGCGGAACACCCTGTCGGAGTTTTGTGGCAGGAGATTCGGACTGGAGCTGAAGAAGGAGAGAAGACGTGTGACGGAGACGTGTGGACCGAAGAGTGGTGGAGCCCACAGGAGGTGGCTGAAGAGCGGCCGTAACTCACTTGGAGAGTTACGGCGGACCGGGTGAGTGTCTTAAGCCTTCCTTAACCCCATCTCAATAGGAGTCCTAGTAACGCCCTGTAAATACACCCTTCTCTTTAGCATCACGTACCCCCTCACTGTAGCATATTTGTACAGCACTTGCACTGTTTGAAGTGACCCCGTGTCCCCTTTCCCACACACCCCTTCCCGACACCCTTTCTATAAACCCCCTTGTGTTCCGACCTCCCTACACCCTCCTTTCCTCACGATATCCTTTCTCTTCCCGCCCCTCACGACCCGGGTGACGGTGTTCGATATAACATCTGACAAGGATAAGACTAACGGTCCTTTGTTTCTTCTCTTACTGCCCTCCGTGGACCTCCCCTACACCGGAGCTGTCGGAGAATCCCAGACCCAGGACTACACCCAAGACCCGGAGCGGACTGCGAACCCGGAACCCTTCTTACCTTCCTTTTTGTTGTGACATTGATTCTGCCTCCTTGTATAAATAAACCTACAGAATAGCACACTACATACGGCCTCCTCGCCTGCTTTTCCGGCCCGCAGATCGCCCACCATTACAGTGGCTTACAGGCATTTTGTGAAGGCAGCCAAAGGGATTTCCTCATAGGCCTGCAATAGTTCTTTGTTGTAGGCCTCGAGCTTCTAGTTGTGACCATGTGGCTGGCAGCCAGTGTGCTTTCCATATAGGCCTGCAGGTATTCTCCTTGTTTCCAGTGTTCTTGAAGCCCATGTGGCAAAGTGCCTGTCTAATCTTTTGGTGCTTTTAGTCCTCTAGATCGCTTTTGACACGGTCAACCATGTCATCTTAATGGACCGTGTCAGACAGGCTGGCATCCAAGGCTCAGCCCTCAGCTGGATTGGGTCCTTTCTCAAGGTCCGCACCCAAGCGGTACGTCTAGCCCTATTCACCGCACCTAAGTTAACCATCACGTGTGGGGTCCCTCAGGGATCTTCACTTTCCCCCCATCTGTTTAATCTTTATCTCCTATACCTGATCCAGTCTCTGAAAGAACGGAAGGCCATCACCTTCAACTATGCGGTTGACCTACAGCTAATCTTTACCATAGATACCTCCCTCGAATCAGTCCTGGAATTCCAGTCTGCCATGGTCCATATCCACCAATGGATGGACCAAAACCACTTAAAACTGAATCCAGGCAAGATGGAACTAGTCCTGACTGGGAACAGTCAGACCTTCTGGGGCCCACACTACTGGCCGGCGGAACTCAGTCCCCCCCCAAACCTTCCACCTCCGTCAAGAACCATTAATAACGACAAAAATATCACTAAAAACACAAGTGGGCACAGTGGTCTCTATTTCTTCCAGTTACGTAAGATCAGGAAGATCAGCCGTATGCTCTCTCACACAGCACTGATTCAAGTCGTGATAGCCCTGGTACTATCACATCTAGATTATGCCAACTCAATATACCTTGGCATGCCACTTTTCTTAATCAAACAGCTTCACCTGGTTCAGAATCAAGCAGCAAGACTGATCCATCAGCAACCCAGATGGCAATCCGCCAGACCCCTGTTAAAAAAACATCACTAGCTCCCCATTCCCCAAAGTATGGCCTTCAAGACGGGTTATATCATCTTCATGTCTCTTCACAGCCAGAGCCCTAAATTCATTAAACGTCTCTTACCTAGGTACACTCCCGCCCTCACCTCCATTCTGCCCACCTCCAACTTTTGATTACCCCAGCTAAAATGTCAGGGAGGTTGCAGGTTCGCGGCCTTGGCCCCCAGACTGTGGAACTCCTTTCCACTAGAGATTCGATCATGTACTAACCTGCTGAGCTTCAGGAAAATGCTCAAGACATGGTTGTTTACGGAGGCCCACGCTTAACTCCTTCCATTGGTCCCGGCACACACTAGAGCCAGCGCCATGAAACCTTCTGGTGTACGTGCGCTATATAAGAAATTGGTAACATAACATAACAATGAATGCCTTTCTGTTCAGTCATGTTGTTGATGACAATGTGGCATAGGTTGGCAGCAATTTTATGGATGCAAACAAATTCAGCCTGTTTTGCCATAAGCTGAATGGATGGTTGAGCAATGAGATAGCAGTTTAACAATACATTTTTATGATATATTTAAGGATAACTTCAATTATGTTTAATTAGTTAAATTTTTCCAATTTTTGTTAAAATGATATTGTGAATACTGTTTTTAAATAATTTTTTATTTTTATTTTGTGGAATTTATAAAAGTATTCTTTCTTTATACAATTTCCCACTACATCTTGCTTCAATCAAATCAACCAAATGTCTGCTATAATTGCACAACAGCATTCATTGTCTAGGGATTATTCCTTCCAATTTCATTTGTCAGGTGCACCTTTCTTAGAGTCAGTGCCACATCTTACGTCGTGAGTGAGATGACATCACATGCCGCACATAAAGCAAACAGTTTAATCTGTATGTTGTTGTTGTTGTTTTTGCTCTCTCTTATTTTTCCTCAGTTTTCAGTCACCATGAAAGCAATTATATGTTTGTATGGGTTTACGAATGAGTAATTATAGTATTTTTAATTGAGAGCATTGCTCCGCCGCACCAGCCGCAAAGGGCCGGGCCTTGCTCCGCCTGTTTCCCGGCCGGGCTTGGCTCCGCCGGGCCCCTCCCACCACCAGTGACGCCCACAACAGCGCCAGGAGGCGCATAAAGGCAGCGCCAGGGCGAAGTGCAGTGGGGGTTTGTGTTCGAGGAAACTTCACGGCCGGGCATTGCTCCGCCGCACCAGCCGCAAAGGGCCGTGCCTTGCTCCGCCTGTTTCTCGGCCGGGCTTGGCTCCGCCGGGCCCTTCCCACCACCAGTGACGCCCACAACAGCGCCAGGAGGCGCATAAAGGCAGCGCCAGGGCCAAGTGCAGCGGGGGTTTGTTTTCGAGGAAACTCCATGGCCGGGCATTGCTCCGCCGCACCAGCCGCAAAGGGCCGGGCCTTGCTCCGCCTGTTTCCCGGCCGGGCTTGGCTCCGCCGGGCCCCTCCCACCACCAGTAACGCCCACAACAGCGCCAGGAGGCGCATAAAGGCAACGCCAGTCCCTCGTCCTGCGGGACGCGCCGGGCGAAGCCCGGGCAAAGGGCGGGCCCTCTGTGGCCCTCAGAGGCCTGAAGAGACTGGACTGGACCGAAGACCCTGGTCCTTTTTGAACAGACCCCTCATAAATTTCCTTTCAAGTGAGACTTTATTATTTCTTAATATCTGTGTATAAGTCGCATTGTCATTTAAACACTCCTGGTGGCCCCCCGCCCTGGGCACCGCACCCAAACCGACTAACCACGCACGCAACCTGGGCTTCATCCTGGACTCCTCCCTCTCCATGACCAAGCAAGTCAACGCCGTCTCCTCGGCGTGCTTCAACATCCTGCGCATGCTACGGAAGATCTTCTGGTGGATCCCCACAGAGACCAGGAAGACCGTCACCCAGGCCCTCGTCACCAGCCGACTGGACTACGGCAACGCCCTCTACGCCGGAACCACCGCCAAGCTCCAGAAGAGACTTCAGCGGATCCAGAACGCCTCAGCCAGACTCATCCTCGACATCCCACGTAACAGCCACATCTCCGGACACCTGAGAGACCTGCATTGGCTCCCCGTCAACAAAAGAATCACCTTCCGTCTCCTCACCCACGCACACAAAGCCCTTCACGATCAAGGCCCGAGCTACCTCAACAATCGAATCAACTTCTACGCTCCCAAACGCCACCTCCGATCAGCCAGCCACGCCCTCGCCGCCGTCCCACGCATCCGTAGAGCGACAACAGGAGGAAGGTCCTTCTCCTACCTTGCCGCCAAGACCTGAAACTCCCTCCCGACCGACCTGCGCCTGACCCAAGACCACCTCTCCTTCAGGAAGAAGCTCAAGACCTGGCTGTTCGAGCAGTAACGGCACCCCCTCCCCCCCCCCTTAGCGCCTTGAGACCCTACGGGTAAGTAGTGCACTCTATAAATGTCTTTGATTGATTGATTGATGGTTTGTATTTTAAGTCAGGATGTCTAAATCTAAAAATGACAAACCTGCCACTGGCCACAGCACTATTGAAAATTACATGGTTAAAAAGGTTAGCCAGATTAATAGTGAATGTCGGGCATCTCTAAGGAAGGGGACCCCAGCACCGGTTCTGGGTGAGCCGCCTCCGATAGCGGTGGATGCTGAGGGTGAGGCAAGTACCAACGGCACAGCTAGAGAAAATCCGATAACACCGATTGTGGTGAGGGCTGAGGTCTACTTAGATAATCATGACACATCAAGTGAGGAACTGGAGAAAGTTCCACCTGCCCTAAGGCCGGTACGCACCTGTAGGAGAGCGCAGACAAAAAGGGGTGGGAAACAGAATAACAAAAGAACCGCTGTAGAACCTGCAACTAGTAATGCCCCACTGAATAACCCCTTTGTATTTACTGGTAATAAGGGAGACAGCTCAAATTTAAATCTTTAACAATTTGCTGCTCTTATAAAAAACCTAGAGTCCAAATTAGAGGCGAAGTTAGAGGAGGCGATCAGACCTTTAACCATTAAGATAGACACCCTGACTGCGGAGGTGGCCAGGCTAGGCGGCCTGGTATCTTCTTATCAGGCTGCAGCCACCGGCACAAGGGTTAATCCTGGGGAAAGAAGGCAGGCAGTGGTGGTGCGTGGTAAAACTCAGTTGAATTCCGGTAATACTGTAATAGCACCCACTATTGTGAGCATAAGCTTTGCAGCAGAGTGCTGTCCACACTATTCACCTGACAACAGACATATGGACCTGTTGTCAAGCGACTGGTTACACGTGTATCATTGCACACTAGATCTGTGGGAGCTAGAGAAAAAATATTTACAGGTGTTGACACTGCAGAGATTTTTAACGCTGCTTGGAAGCATGCCACAGTAGCGATGTTCGCAATGAAGAAATCACACACAGCTGCAAACCTTTTGGAAGACTTTAACAACAAGGTCATTGAATGGCTGTGACCAAGAGGGCTTCAGGCTGGATTTGTTGCGACAGACAATGGCAGTAATATAGCAAGTAAGTCCCGGGCACACGCGAACAAGGTGTGAATCAAATGATAATTTGTTAAAGTTTCCAAAAAAGTCTCAAAGTTTAATCTTCAGTATATTCTGGTTGTTTATTCAAGGCAACGCACGAAAACCAGCCGACACATGTTTCGTCGCTAATGGGAGTTATACCGCGACTTCCTCAGGGCTGGAAAAGATACAAACAATACTGTCAACGTAGGAAGACAGTAACAGTTTATACGTTCAGGTAAGTTAAGTGCCTTAATATAAGTGACTTCCACCTTAAAGTTGAAACCCTAAATCTCCAAATAAAGTCAAATTACCACAACAAAGCAATACAAACATGCACAGTTTTGTGACTACCTTGTGTCTTTAAAAACACTGTGACAGTGTGAACTCATTCCTGAGTAACCATGTGTAACTATTCACAATTAAGGATGTGTATCGGGAAAGTTGCGCCTCACATTATATTTGTAAACGCCTCCCAAAGGGCAAGACCATAAGAGCCCTAAATTATAAAGGAAAATGACACATATACCATGAAAAAATCTTTCATAATTCTTTGGGCAACTCTAATTGGGCGTAAATACATCGGAAAAAGTTGTGATAGTCTGGTAGAAACTGTCCTAGTTTCTGTGTCCCAACCTTCAGTTGCTGATACATATATTATATTTTTTTGCCCTTACAGTTTCTAACAGACTATCACCACTTTCTCCGAGGTATTTACGCCCAATTAGAGTTGCCCAAAGAATTATGGAAGACTTAGCAGAGCACCTTTTTTTCTTCCTGAGTCACTAAAAACCCTTCATATACATTGCAATGGCAGTAATGTAGTAAAGGCCATGGCCGACGGTGGTTATTTCAGGGTCCTGTGTTTGGCGCACTGCCACAACATCATTATACAGGGCACTCTCAAAAAAGAAGACCAAGTAAGCAACTTACAGCCCACCTGCAGAATAATCTGCACTCATTTCAGCCATTCATTTAAAGAGCGGAAGCAGCTAAGGGTCATTCAGCGTGATAATAGAATGTCTGTTAAAGCACTCCTACAAAAGGTGCCAACACTATGGAACTCCACTTATTACATTCTTGAACGCCTGTTTGAGCAGTACAGACCTATCAATGAATATGTCATGCAAAGAGGAGATGCAACTTTAAAAGGCATGATCATTGAGATTGACCAATGGGGCCTATTCAAATGCCTGACAGAGATGCTACTTCCTTTTGAGGTGTTCACACAGGAAGTCAGCAAAGGGGACAATAACATGGGCCAAGTAATCAAGTTGTTGCACATGCTACAGGAACAGCTAAAGGAGGTGTCTGCAATGTATGCAGGTATGGAGGAAAAAAGATGCATATGACTTGGTGGAGAACCAAATCTTTCTCTTGTCTGCTAATACAAAGGTGCAAAGAGACATTGTGTCCTCCAAACATTACATCTGTGCCACAATTCTTGATTCCCGGTACAAACGATTACTGTCTACTATCATTCCATTTTCAGACGGGGATGTTAGAAAATACAAAACACGGATAGCTGAGCAAGGCCGTGAGCTAGAAAAGCAAGAGGCAGGGAATTAGAGGCCCACTGGTCCATGGCACAAGCCCTGTGGTGCAGCCTTCAGGTTCAGAGTTTGAGGGCAGTGCTGTTGGCTCACATCAGCCAAAACCGATGCCAAGAACACCATCAACAACACCAAGACCAGGAGCACCAGCCCCCAAATCTGTGAGTGGTTTCTACTGAGAGGGCTTAAATCCAGCACAGAGGTGAAAGCAAAAGAAGTCAAGCAAAGTAGAGCACCACCAATGAACATTGAGTTAATGATCTAGACCTATGTGGATGACGCGACAGAGGTGTACCTTGATCAAAACCCATTGGTGTATTAGTATAGGAAGAGGCGCCAATGGCCAGTGCTCAGCAGTCTGGCAATAAACTATCTGGCTTGCCCTGTAGCCAGTGTCTCCGCTGAGCTTGTTTTCAGTGCTGCTGGTACTGTTGTCACAGTGAGAAGGAGCAGTATATTGCCCCAAAATGTGGAGAGATATACCATGATCAGAATGAATCAGCACTTTATACCACCGGATTACCTCATACGTGAAGTGCCACAAGTAGAAGATGATGGAGACTCAAGTCATGGAAATAGTGTGTTAGATTACCTACTTCTGGGTGAACCACTAGAGTTTGAGGATGAGCTCTACTTCCCTACTGGGCTTTCTTTCTTTGACACCCAAAAAAAATTCTTTATAACTAGGGAACATTTACTTTCTTATTTGTGTGTCAACTGTCTGGTTGACCAATTAATCCCACCAACTTACAAAGAAGACACATTTTTATTGCCAGATTGGAGTTGCAACTGAGTGCAGTCAGTGAAGAAGTCCAACTACCTACTCGCCCTCCAAAGCCATTTCCCTCCAAACCTGGGCCATGACTATTAATGCTTGCCTACCCTGGAGAGTCTTAACAAAAAGTGAATCGATCTTTCCCAAAATTGAACTGCTACAGGACGATCTGTTGCATTTTGACTTTGAGTGGGGACACTCACACTGTTGGTGCAAAGTTGTATACCATACTCAGGATCAGACTCAGGAGGATCAGAAATGATTGAATGACTCGGGGCTTGGGCGATAGCATGACTACGGCCAGAACTACCACCAGATGAAGATGGATGTTTTCAAATTCAGTGGAACCAACTGATTTGGATGATGATGACTTTGAAGTGACCTAAAGGTAAACAACAGTACCAGACCTACACAAGTCTGTGTAGTGGTGGTGGTGAGTGGTGTGACTGACAGTGTGTTGATGTTCTAATTGAGTGGGGAAAATGCTAAGTTGGTATGTGTGTGTGCTCACTGCTCAGTGCCGTCTGGCTCCAATTTATCGTATAATTCGCAGGTAAGTGGTGGTTGTGTGGGGTGCCTATTGTTGAAGTAACTGCCGTAAACAGACCTTTAGCCATGCTGCCTCTGAGTCTTCTCTTCTTGTTGTACACTCCTTTTAATGCAGTGTAACTTTTCTTCTTGACTCTTCAATATCATTTTTGCTTTTCAATCTACAGGCCCTGGCCTTTACCCTGCGCCTTACTGGAAAAACAATGTAGCATGCTCACACCTACTTAACCAAACCACACCTGCCAGGCCCCTAAGATTGACGGACAGTCCAAGAGGAATGCAGATGCAACTCTCAATTTGGCAATACACGGCATCCCTCTCTCTGTATTATGGGTCATAAGCCCACAGACCCAACAATCAGTGGTGTTCATTACCAGCTGATGCTGATGCAATAACTGAATAAATGAATTATTAAAGTATTCTGTTCTTCTAATCTGCTCATGTTCTGGGAGTGTATGAAACCGATGTGGAGAGGCAGTGGTAGGAAAAGACAAGGAAACAGAAGTTGGAACAGGTGCTTGCTGCATAGTGTAAACAACCCAACTTACACACGCCAATAAAATACATGAACATATTAAAATACATAAGGTTATGTCACACGGACTAACCAATAATTTCTTACATTTACTTTTCATTTTTTCGTTATTATCGTATATTTCCACTTGGGTATCCATACTCTAAAGCGTTGCTCACGGCAATCTTTCTAGATCACTTAGCTGTGATTATTAGCCGTCCTATGACACTGCAAGAACTGCAGACCTACTGACACTACTCAGGTCACAGCTTAAGACTCCTACCGTGACCCTGCAACTTGATGGATAGTGGAAAAAAAATGTCTCTCATAAAAAACGTAATCAGAAAATGAAAAAGAACAATTCAATTGTCTTTCATTAGTCTTGTTCGTTAAAATTGAACCGAGTCTTATTAGGGATTGTTTGCTCCTTAAACGAAGTTTCTGGATTCACTGTGTTCAATCGCAGATATGATGGTACAGCTTCTTGCAACACGTCGTCGTCTTCTTTGTCAGAGTTCGTTTGATCCAGGCGTGCACTACTAAAAGGTACAAATCGAGGGACCCTTTTGCCTTCACTGTCACTCATGCCCTTACGAACCCACTGATCAAAAGGTAGAGGCAAAGGTACCCTCTTACAGTGCAAGCCGTGGACCCAGTTCTTTTTCCCGACGACCTTTACTGCTGTACGTGTTGCTAACAAGACTTGCTGAGGCGAGCCCCAATGAGGTTCCAGATCCCTTTTTCGCTGGAAATTCTTCAGACAGACCCAGTCACCGGGTTGGATGGAGTGACCTGGATCCGCAGAGGCCTCTGGCAGAGCGTTTTGAACCTGTTGATGAAGAACACGTAATTTAGTGGTGAGGTCATGCAAGTAATCAAGCAACATTGGGTATGGGATGTCGGAATACTTTTTAGGTCGAGGGACTCCCCAGACATTAGCTGGGCGCCCAAAAACGACCTCATATGGGCTGAGTCCTAAACGAGAATGCACAGTAGTTCTTGTAGATAAAAGTGCCAAAGGTAAGGCACCAAGCCAAGCAAGACCCATGCCGGCCTGAATCTTTGCCAATTTAAGCTTGAGAGTGCCATTATAGCACTCTACCAAACCTGCTGACTGAGGGTGGTTTGCCGCATGGAATTTCTGCCTAATACCAAGACCTGTACACACTTTCTGCCTGATTTGGCCTACAAATTCACTCCCATTGTCACTCCAGACAATGCGCGGCAAACCGAACCTCGGGAAAAACTCCTTCAAAAGGACTTTGGCAGTAGACAAAGCAGTATTGTCCTTTAGGGGGTAAACCTCTATCCATCTGGAAAAGGCACACACCACCACCAGAACATACTTGAGGTTTTTGCAACGATCCATATGAATGTAATCGATTTGTAATACCTCGAAAGTGTACGTAGGGGGAGCAAAATGACCTGCTGGAGTTGGCGTTCCTTTTCCTGGATTATGCATTAAACAAACAATGCAATGCTTCACCACATTTTCCGTACATTTAGGAATTCCTTCATTCTGCCATACTAGAGGCAGAAGTTTACATATGCCTTTTGCACTAATGTGGGCTGGACCATGCACCATAGTAACTACAGGTAGTACATAGGCGTCTGGTTACAGCCAACGCTGATGCTCTGACAATTCCGTCCAACACCCTGTCGCGTCCAACATTCCCGTACTTTCTTTCGACTTACTCAATCCCTTCTCAGTAGCTTCTTCTTGAATCGTTCTCACACTTTCTATTGTGTCCTCAAGCATTCCTCCCTCTCTGACCCATCTTGCATGGCCTGCAACACACATGCGACTCGTAGCATCTCTCGCCGTTTCTTTTGCTACTTCATCTGCAAAAGCATTCCTGCGACCCACATCATCAGTAATCTTCTTATGTGCACTACACTTGACTTTTGCTATTTGCATAGACAGAGCAAGTGATTAGAGAAGGTCAGTCACCAACTGGCCATGCTGTATCTTAGTCCCATGGGATGAAAAGAATCCTCTTTCCTTCTACAAACGACCGAAGCTATGAGCCACACCAAAGGCGTATTGGCTATCAGTGTAAACATTCACTCTTTTTCCCTTAGCCAACACACACGATCTCGTTAGGGCAATTAGTTCTGCTGCTTGGGCTGAATTCTGTGGAATGCGTGCTGTCTCCACTACCGTATACAAGGTGGTAACAGCATAAGCTGCAGTCGTCTCGCAATTTGGAAGCTTAAAACAAGACCCATCCACCCATAGGATTCCATCCGGGTCCACAAGTGGTGTGTCTTTTAAGTCTATTCTGCCTTTCGTTTCCTCCTCTGTTCGAAGAAAACAATCATGTGGTTCTTGAATGCCTTTCTCGTCCGGAATGGGCAACAAATGTTGCTGGATTCAAAGTATTACACCGCTTGATGTGTATATGGCTAGCCAAGAGTGTCAGCTCTTATCAAGACAAGCGAGCACTCGTGAGGTGTTGTGTTTTTGTTCTATTTAAAAGAGTATCTACTGCATGTGGTACCATAACAACAAGAGTGTTATCTGATACCAATCCAGCAGATTGACGAATTGAGATTGCTGCCGCTGCTGTAGCTCTGAGACAACTAGGCAATGCCTTGGCTACTGGATCCAACGTAGCCGAAAAATAGGCACATGGGCGTTGTTTGTCTCCAAATTGTTGTGTTAAAACTGACAACGCGCAACCCTCTCTTTTGTGAACGTAGAGTGTGAAAGGCTTACTGTAATCTGGAGTACCTAACACAGGGGCAGAACACAAGGCAGTAAGTAAGTCAGAAAAACTTTTCTGACATTCATCAGTCAAAGGAAGAGGTTGGGGTGTATCTTTCAGAGTAAGTGCCAACAGAGGTTTAGCCAACAAAGAAAAATTCAGACTCCACTGTCTACAATAGGAGGTAATGCCCAGAAAGGCACGCACCTCCCTTTGTGTGGATGGCACAGACATTTGCGCAATTGCTTGAATACATTCTGGGGTCAATCGTCTTCCCTCCTTCGACAAGAGATGACCTAAATAGGTAACCTCTTGGCGATAATATTGCAACTTAGAGGGGGACACCTTGTGATGCAGGTCAGACAAATGACGTAACAGTGAAACAGTCACATCCTTACAAATGTCCTCCGAATCAGCAGCAACTAACAAATCATCCACATACTGAAAAAGAGTTGCACCTGGGGGTAAAATGAAAGCGTCAAGCTGATATTTCAAAGCCTGACTGTAAATGGAGGGACTCTCAAAATAGCCTTGAGGTGCACGATTGAATCAAAAACTTCGACCTCCAAGAAAGAAGCCAAATATATCCCTACTTTCCTCAGCAATAGGAATGCTAAAGAAAGCCTTTTTGAGGTCAATAACCGAGAACCATGCCGCTGAACCGGGTATCATAGTAAGCAAGGCAGTGATATCTGAGACAACAAGAAACTGGGGGACAACAATCTTGTTGACCTCCCGAAGATCGATCACAAAACGATATACAGGAGGCTGAGAAGGATCAGTGCGTTTAAGAACATGTAGAACAGGACTATTGCAAACATTACCTCTCGTCTCTTCAACCACACCTTTCTGAACCAAATCATAAATAATAGCCAACAAAGCTCGTTCACCATCATTGGAAATCTTATACTGGGGAATGCGTGGTAATTTAACATCAGGCTTAATGGTAACCACGTAAGGTGGAATCTGGAGCAAACCAACACATCATTGGGACCCGTAGCCCAAAGCGTAGCAGGAAGAGACTGCAATTCAGGCGGGAATCGATCTTTAGATAAATACATAGGAGAAACCAATTTCGCACCCAAGGTAAGATACACACCAGAAGGAGAACAATAAAAAGTTGCATGAAGACGTTTCAACAAGTCCAAACTAAACAAGTTCTCTCCGCAACCAGTCGTTAAAATAAGCAGAGCTTCCAGATCGTAAGGACCAACTGAAAGAGGCAAAGGACAAGAAACCGGGTTAGTAACTGGGGCGCCAGAAAATCCTACAGAAACATTCATTAAGCCAGACAAAGGTGCCCCAGGGAGTTTGGAATGAATGATAGAACTTCTCATTGCATCAGTATCCAAAAGAAATGGCTCTGCAACACCCAATGCAACAACTTCAACATAAGGCCCATTCTAATCCACTGGAACTGATACGACTCCCTTACTTTGTCCATGGCTGTCCTAACTAGAATGAAAATCCTGAACCTCACCCTCAACACAATAATCGTCATTATAATATTACGCAGACTGAATACTCTGCTGATCAAAATAATTTAAAGAATTCTGAGGGAGAAAGGGACGCTGTCCTTGAGGCAACACACCTCGCCATCTACCTCTAAGTGCTGATTGAAAACCACCACGGCCTCGCGGCCCTGGGTATCCACCATTACGCTGCAATAAAACCGGACAGCTATTCTTAAAATGGCCTTCCTCTTTACAATAGGCACATTGATTAGGACCAAGCAAAGGTCGCGGAACAAAAAGTACAGGTTTCTGTAACAACCTCTTTAGCTGGGGTGGCTGTTGAAACTTGTGCTGGCCAGAACGAGGGGGAGAAGTCTGTTGAAGAAGAACTTTCATTTTTAATTCCTTAGTCTTCTTCTCAACCTTATCTTTCTCCTCTTTCTCCCTATTCTCAAAATACTGATCAGTGGCTAATATCTGTGCAGACGAAGAAACAGCCCATGAACTTTCGGAGTCTTTCAACTTATATGATAATTCAGGAAGCAAATTAAATACAAATTTATCCACAAATAATCGCTGTCCACCTTCAGTACTCATATCCTGACCACTGTGATCAATAAACGTCTCCTCAAAACGAGTAAAGAAATCAGAGGCACTCTCATCTTTCTTCTGTTTACACGCAGCTAACTTATCCCAGTTAACGCGTAAGTCAGGCATCATCGTCTTCATTAAAGCGAGGATTCTACCAGGCAATTGTGTAATCAAATCATCTGGCTTGGCACCGCCCACTTGTGCTGCATCTGCGGCAGCAATAGCTACCCAAATACCACCTAAAGCTTGATCATGGTCTTCCCTACGAATCCGGGCCCACAACGCTTGTGGAACCACATTCCCCATCAGCATGTCAATATCGGCCAAAATCATAATACATGCATCAACAGTCTGGGACAGCTCCTCATAATACCCAGCAGGATTTGTACGAGGGTCCGGTAGAGACTGTTTGAGTGCCAAAACTTCAGATCGTTTCCAGGGAACATGTACCCATATACGCTGGAAATGAGCAGGGATAGCCTGAACAGCACCTGCTCGTAGAACCTCTTCTCTCCATACTGGAGGAACTTCTCTCATAGGGTACTGTTTCACTTTCTGTCTAACTGCAGGATCAGGTTCAAGAATAGTCTGAGAGGAATATAAAGACCTGAAAGTGACAAGTGTCTTTACAGCGTCCTCAACTTCGGAACCCACAATAAGTCCTTTATCAAACCTATCCTATATATCTAACAGACCCTGAGGAGTTAAATCCAACTCCATATCCGCCCATCCTTTGACAAGAGCGTCACACATGACATTGAAAACATATCTCTGCATGGGCGCATTCCACTGGAGAAAGGTACTCAGAATATCAGGTACACTATACAGCAGACCACCCATGATCCATTTATGAGCAAGAGAGTCCAATGTAACTCGTTTGGCAGAATCTGGAATTTGACTACGGGATTGCCTTCGAGAAAAAGCAGGAGTCCTATTAAAAGGCCTAAAGAGGGGGGAGAAAAGACTGGAAACAGTATCAACCAACCGATTAGGAGTTGGGGAAGAAGCAGACAGTAAAACTGGAGACGCGGTATTAAGCAAAGGAAGAGAAGGACTAGCCGTCACAAGAAGGACTGAAGGTGAAGGAGACTGAGGTGCAGAAGTTGGTGGCAAAGGAGGTGCAGGTAGCAATGCAGGAAGGGGCAATTGCGGAGGAGCCGGACCAGCTGGCTGAACAACAGGTTGCTGCGCAGGTGGCAACAATAAGGGTGCATTAGCACCTGGTACATAAGGCGGCGGTAATGTCAACAAATGGGACATCAAGGGATCTTCGTCAAGATCCTTACTCTGTGGAAAAATAGGCAACACAGGGTTGCATCTATCCATTACCATACGATATTGTCTGTCGATCGCTCGATCAGTCTCATTGTCCTTAAACTGTTGGGCAGCCTGTATGATTGTCATATCTTTCGCTTTTTTATCTCTTTTTCCCTGCTTAATTTCTCTCTGTTTGGCTTCTTTACGCCAAAGGCGGAAAGAGTCAAACATTGCCGGCCGGGCTTTTCTCTTTAACAAAATTGTTTCTAAATGATCTAATATATCAGGATCAAAGCTACGATTTTGTGGCCACCGTAAAACACCATCTTTCTTCGTGTATCGGATCCATGCCTCATTAAAGGCAGTGGGACCAACACCATGTTTAGAATAGAGCTCATAAGTGGGAGTTCCAACCGAAGGAATCGGACATGAGTCCTCGAGCCGGGAATTCCTATTACAACCAAAACAACAAAACTTCCTAAATCCGCTAAAAACAGGCATCGTAAGTTCACTGGTCCGTTTACCAGTGAAAACAGGAGTGAAAACAAAGAACACAGTACAAATGTACTCACCCCTTGGCTTCGGCTATTGCAATGGTCGAATAACAAAATGCAAAAAGAAAACAAAGAAGTGGGCGCTACCCATGAATACTTAACTAAGTGGTCTTCTCACGCCAACAGAGGTCCGTCTAAAGTCTCGCGATACCAGTCATCACCAGAGGGTCCAAGGCAGGGCGGCAGTCAGGGCAGCAGTCGTCAACAGCCGTCGGAAAGGAGTAGCCACGCTGCAAAAGACCTTCGGTCCACTTCAACATACAGGGGTCGCTTGACGTGGCTCGCGTATCCTCCGGAATTTTCTTGCGGGGCTTCTCACGACCCTCGGGCTGAACCGCTATCACTGAAGCCACCCCACGGGCCTTATGGCCCTTGGTTAACAAACTCGCCCAGACCCTGACATCGGTTTCGTAAACAAGGGCAGGGGGTTACTCTTTAACAGAAGAGACACGTAGCAGCTGAGAAAAGCAAAAACACTCCGTTCGCCGTGCTGCCTGAGTTAGGGCAACACAAAATGGCGACAAACGAGACACAAACTGGCGGCTAAATACGGGACGAAGTCAGAAATCTAAGAACCTCATATGGCAGTGTGTTACGGCTGCCATGCTCACCCAATCCCCCGTAGCAGTGCTCCATGTCCCAGTAACCAGGTTCACGAGAGCCCAGTTGGGGGCCACTCAAACGGCAGGCTCTGTGTGGGGGGGCAGAAGCCACGAGTGCCTCAGAGCTCCCCAACCTTCCCCTGCCCACCAAAGGCAGAGCCACCCAAAAGCAGAACCTCACGGTGGTGGCAGGCGTGGTCAGTCTATCTATCCCACACATCTCTTCACTCACTTTCAGTAGGGAAGGCATGGGCCCTCTCGACCAGTAGTAAGGCCCACCAGGATGTTGCAGATGGCTCACGCCCCCTCCAGGAGTGAGAGGGAGGGTGGGAATGGAAGCATAAATGCATTGGGGGTATTCACAGACTGTCCTCACCCATCGTGTCCTCCAGCAGTCAGTGGGCCCCTGATGCTTCCACGAAGGCTGGAATTTTCCAAAGGAGGAAGCCATTTTGATTCCTTTTTGGCACACAATGCTTTGACTTTGTGTTTAGAAACAACATGGCGCCAATCAAGACTAGTAAAAGTAAAAAACTGAGGTTGGCCAGATCGGCATGGTATTTTAAATAATTGTAGTATCTCTTGCATTATTTTTTCAGTGAAAAGGCAGGTTTCACGGAGCTCGTTAAAGAAATCATAAGCCTTATTAACATAATTTCTTTATTTTAACGAGCTCCGTGGAGCCCGATTTTTAGTGTACAAATAATGCTTTTTAGTGTACAAATAATGCTGGTGATCCTGATTATGACAGATTAAACTCAATGTTCCATTTTCTCAGAGTGGGTCTCAGTACCAAAAGCTACTGAAAGCCGCAGCTGGCATAAATAAGGTTTTGGGACCAGGCACACAGTTTGCAACACTGGAGCATGTGTGTGCTCTCTGTTGCATCTGCTGCCTTTTCATTGACTTACATGTGCTCCACTACACTTTTGCAGTGGTGTGTGTGCTCCACAGCATTTGCTGAATTGGTGTGGGTTTTGTTACATTTGCTGCGATGGTGCTTATGTGTGTGCCGGGCTATATTTTCAGGATTTGCATGCATTTGTGTGTGAATGGCAGTGTATCTGTGTGTGCTGTCTTGTGTTTGCTTCGCGAACTTGAATGTGCTCTGCTGCATATGCTACTAAGCTACTTGGATGATTGTGTAGCATTTGCATAAATTATTCGAGCTTTGCTGCATTTGCGGCTGCAGCTTGTTTCTGTTGGGAAAAAAACGATGGATTGGGATGCAGCAAAGTGATTGCCAGTGGATGAGATTAATAATTCAAGCATTCCAACTATCACGTTGTTCTTTGTACTTCACTTCTTTAGGAATGGATAATAATTAATGAGGCTCTGAATAAATGGAAAAGTAATTTCAAGTTATATTTGCCATTTGAACCATGTACAGATCATTATTTATTTAGATAGCATGCTGTATTAAAGCTTTGGTTGGTGAAAGAAAACTAGAGTAATAATACTTATAATTTGTCTCATTGCTTTAAATCCTGGTTGTAGGGAAGAAGCATGCTGCGGAGGAAATGCCGATCTCACCAACTGAACCCACTGAGCCAGTTCCTCCAGGCAGAACAGCCATTGTTGAAGTACGAGCAGGTACGTGAAGTGGTATCTACCCAGCTTATATGAACTAAGTCAGAGTTGCTCATGTTTTCTATTGTTGGTTGCATCCGTTGCACTAAAATGCAGCAAACTTTCCATTTGCCATTTTATTGTTCTGTATATTTTGCTATTCTTACTCTTGTGGGCCCAGGACTTGTAAAATGGACATGCAAATTTTTTTTCTCTAATGCTGCTCTGCCTTTCATTGCTGTCACGTTTATGCCAGCACATTGACCCAAAACCATCCCAATGAGCACAAACAGCAAATGGCATGTATTTGTACATTTTTTTTGCCTTGATTGCAAAATACAAAACAGATATTGGTTGGTTATGTTATAGAATGGGGCCAATAGTCAATTACTGGCATGATTTTGATGGAAAACCATATGTCCGTGCTGTAGCGTACTCTGTACTACTGTGATCTGTAATTGGATGGACCCAGGAATTGTTGAAGTGTGCTATTTGCCATTTCAAACAGTGGCGGCTAGTATTAAGGGGCGTAGGGGGCGTTGCTCACCTACCAGCGTCAGGGAAACCAAAGGGAGAGAATGAACACCAATGGAGCAGTTTAAAGAGGTGCTCACTGTTTGGTGCTCCACTGCTCCCCCGTGAAACTTGAAAATTAAACTATGTAAAATATATTTTTTTACTTTCGTATACTTTTTTCTCGAACAGTCTTCCTGCGCAATGTGCACAAGCATGTGCAAAGCTGGGTGAGAACTATTCCTCGCCCTCGAGGCACAAGCGAGGAGCCTAGTGGGAGTGGCTGAATAAAGCGGCAGTAAATGTGTTTGAAATGGGGCGATAATGAATTGGCCAAGGGCACGGTCAGTGGAGCGCCATTCAGGGTAATGGGAAGGGCAGGGCTGGCTCACAGTGCACTGAGTGCAGGGGGTGGTAACCATTGTTGCAGCACTCCTTTCACCTCATTAAATTAGGCTTTCTAATTGGGTCAGGCTGAGGCGACCTTAGGGGATTGGGCGTCTATGTACTTAGGGGCAGATTTATGAGGCCGTTGCGCCTCTTTGCGCCGCAATTGCGTCACTTTATTTGATGCAACTGTGGCGCAAACAATGCGCCCTATTTACAACGTGACGCATCTAGGAGATGCGTCACGTTGTAAAGCACTGCGCCATAAGGAGGCATTCCTGCGCAGGAACACCTCCTGAAAGTGGCTGAGTGAAATCTATGAGATTTCACTCAGTCACTTTCAGGGCAATGCTGTGTCAAAACCCTGCACCTGCTTGAAGCAGGCGTAGGTCTTGACGCAGCATTGTGCACCTGGTGTACCCCCGAGCCTTGCTGGAGCTGCGTCGCGCTTGCGACGCAACTCCAGCAATGCGCCACATTTCCGGCACAGATGCATCACGCATCTGTGCCGTTTTTGCACCATGGTGCGCCGCATTATAAATGCTTCAGAAAAGGGGGTGGTGATGAACAGAGTGTCTGAATTAAGCAGACCACTCTTACCCAGTCCAAAGATCAGGGCTAGATCCATCACCGTTTTTTAGCTCACTGCACCATCCCAGCTTAGAACTATTATAAATGCGGCGCACCATGGTGGCGGAGCTGTGGCGCACTGTGGCGCATGTTAACTGGCGCATCCCTGGGGATGCGCCAGTTAACATAAATCTGCCCCGTAGTTTCAGTTTGGCCGCAGCTCTTATTTCCAGGAGGGGACACAGTTGCTGGAGGAAGAAAGGCGCCTGCAGCCGTGGTTTCAAACGACACGACACACGTGCAGGAAAGCCTTTTCCATTTTTTAAACCCAGGACTCGGCAGACCTGCTGTGCTGTTAAAGGTCGGATCCTGAGTCCAGAGCCCCCACTGCACACACGATCTACTCAGGAGCCCATCACTGCACAGTGGGACTGAAGGCAGGTGCGTGTGGGGCTCGCCTCATCCTCTCAGTGAGGCAAAGGGGAGAGGCGCCTCTGAGCGCTGACGGCTCCTGCCTCCATCTCTCAGTAGTTTACTCAAGCCAGGTTTTCCCCCTTGGCATCCTGGTACTTGTAGTCTTTGTTTAACCCCTTTATCAATCTGCCTCTCATGTTTGTAATGAAGAAACTTCCAATCTCTGGACGTGGTGGGGAAGTGCGTGAGTCACCCTCACCCTTTTATTGCCCCGTTGTTTGCGGAGCTTGTATCTTTTTGGGAACAACAGTACATTGTGTATTTTACTGTTATTTGAGGAGTGTGGGTGGGGGGGGGCAGCACTTCTTGAACCGTGTTAGCTTTTGTAGGAAAGTAAAGTTAGGGGGTCTCATTTATGAGGCCATGCGTCACTTTTACGCCGCCGGTGCGTCACTTTTTGTGACGCACCAGTGGCGTAAAAAAGGCGCCTTGTTGTGTCATATTTACAAAGTGACGCATCTAGGTAGATGCGTCACTTTGTAAACCCCTGCGCCACATTATACCTGCGCCAGGTATGATGTATGCAAGGGGGGCGTATTGACGCAAGAAAGGTCGTAGAAGTGACGCAGTGAAATCTATGAGATTTCACTGCGTCACTTCTAGGACGCCGTTGCGTCAAAATCTTGCGCCTGCCTCACAGCAGGCGTAAGACTGACGCAGGCCCTTTCACATGGGGCTTGCCCCATGTGAAGGACGCATTGCTGGAGTTGCGTCACTTTTGTGACACACTCCAGCAACCTTTGCGCTTACAGATACGTCAGAAATACTGACGTATCTGTAAGTCCTTGCGCAATGATGCGTCATATTGTAAATATGACGCATCATTGGGGTCGCAAGGAGGGCGCAATGAAAAGTGACGCATCCCTGTTTTCTCGCAGCGATGCGTCACTTTTCATAAATGAGGCCCAGGGTCTTTCCTCGATCCTGCCATGCAGCGTGGACATTTCTCGATGCATGGCATGGTGTTTTAGAAACATAATTGCTGCATTGATGTGTAATTTACTTTTGCGACTCTCTAAAGCCCCAGGGTATCCATACAATATACGAGCAGGTGGTACCTCATTCAATGGTACTTCTTGTTTCAACTCCAGAAGGATAAACGTTGAATCGGCCCTGCTGGGTTCACGCGTGAACTGCAGGTTGAATGCATGTGCACCTCACTAAGCAAACTCGCCTCTGGCTCGTCCAGCTGGGTTTGAAACCCAAGACCTCATTGTTGGGGTGAGATTGGGTGACCTGCATGTTACAGAAAAATATATAAGTGCTCAATTTAACCTGAGCATGGCCTTTCATTCAGAGCTGGATGCAATCTATGTTTTGTAGGGGCGACCTACTCTCCTACAGCTCATGCAGTGCTATTTATATGCACGTGGTGGATGCAGACAGAAATGGTATAGTACAGTGGTTATTAACTCTTTGACTTATGTGGACCCCCTCTTAATCATTATTAAACATGGGGCTCCCTACTGAACCCATATTGGAATCCAGAGACCCCAAATGAGTCACTATTGGAGTCCAGGGACTCCCGCTGACTGGCCATACAGTCTACTCCGGAGCCCCTTGCAGAACACGTCATCTACCCCAGCGCACTGTCTGATCTGAACTGGAGCCTTTCACTGCACACACCATCTACCGAGTCCCGAACCTCCCATTGTATCTACTGCTACGCTACTACTCCTCCAGGTTGCACTGCACATATGTTCTACTCCCCAAGTCCCTCACTGTACACAGTGCCTACTCCCGGTCCGCTCACTGCACATACCTATCATCTACTTCTGGGCTTCTAACTGCCAAAGCGAACCTCTGCCACTCTTCCTGCTCATACAAACTGTGGTACCACCCTGCCAGTAACCTTCAAAACTCAAGAGAACACAACCCTTGACCCCTTCGCACTGTTGCTCACGTGGTTCTAAACTAGAACATCACTCTCATTGTAAACCGTTCAAAATTTAACACAAATATTCAAAACAAAGACTTCCTTTGTTTACATGCTCATTTATAGGTTCTAAGCAAACTTAATCAAAACTTCAAATTAGTCGAACAAACAATTACATTATTACAATTTGGATGTTCTCAAAACAATTCGAATCATCAAACTTTCAATGGTTACAATACATTATTCATAACATATCCTTGATGACTCCAAAAACATGCCCAATGCATTTCGAACCCGGATGGGCTCTTCCTCGAGGGCCTGAAAACTAAATACATACATAACTTTAGTGAGAATAAATGTTTCCACAGGTATACTCTTAGCAAGCTTCCAAAGACATTGCAAGGAAAAGGATTACCATGTTTGCACCTCACGGATATTACCCTACTCCTTACTTTGAAAGAAAAGAATCTCACAAGTCACTCCGTCTTACTACAATGTAAATCCAAACATTTGCTTACCTTCGCTTTATTTCCCACGGTCCTCTCTGCCATGCGAGTTCAACCGCTGCTCATCACAAACTTAGTGGAAATTTCAATAACTTTCGGTTAAACTCTCTGAAAGAGTGATGCCCTTAATTTAACTTCATGGAGGCGGCGCTGAACCGTACCTCTGTTTAAAGGGACTCTCCCGAAGCCACCTCAGCATGAACAGGCAACCCTCCCTGAACACCCTGTCATAAATCCCTGCGCACATCACTTGCTGATCCTGGTGTGTAAAGGAAGGGAGAGGCACTGACCTGTACGGAGGGGTCAGTCCCACAGGGCCCGCACTGGTGATGGGGGTCGCTGGGGGTGGCAGAGGGCATCCTTCCCACAAGCAGCTGCAGTTCCTGCAGTCCCCGTGGCTCCAGCGGGTCCTGCTCCCAGCTGATACAGGACGGGACCAGCCCCTTCCACTGTTGTTCCTACTCCTCGTTTCCATCCCCTCCTGCTTGCTGCTTCTTGCGGCCCAGGACCCCCTGCTTTCCTGCAGCTCCCAAACTGCGGGTCTAACGAGTGGCAAAGCACGTCCCGCAACCCCTGGCGGCTCCTGCAGGTCTAGGGTTCAGCTCCTTCACCCGGGGCTGTTCCTGCTGGGACTGCCCCCGTTCCTGCTGGGACTGCCCCTGTTGGCAAAGCTCAGGGACCGTGCCTGCAGCTCCTTAGACTGGTTGGGCCGTGCACTTTCTGCAGCTCGAACTGCAGCCCCTGTTGTCTCAGCTGGCCCTGCTGGGAAGGAATATGTTTTTGGCCATTGGCAGCTTTCGGCGAGAGTAGTGTTTTTTTTTTTTCGGTTTTTTTTTTTCCGAGAAATCTTTATTTCGATCACAAGATCATAAAAGATGTGCATTACATTCTATACAAAATTTTAAAAACGTATTAAACAACATTAGTGATCAGAATAAAAAAGATAAAAGTAGCAATGTGCCACAAAATTAGAACTATCTCAAGTCTTCAGGTCTTTTACACAAGCATTTTTACACATCGACTTTGGGCGTACCACATAGAGGTTAAAAATTTGGATAGAGCGAAAACTACAGTAGCGGATAAATCTGTCTTTAGGACTCTGTAAGCGGGTAGAAAAGTTCTGAATCCCAGATTCCTGAGCAAGGGGACTAGCCAGTATTTCCTGCTCCTCTCATAGCCCCTGCAAAAGAAGACAACATGGACGTCGTTCTCCTTTGGGTGTGCACATGCCGGGCAAGTTTCTGAAGAGGAGCGACAAGACCAGGATGCTGTAAATGATGCTAGGGGAAGAGTTCCATATCTCCATTGGAGAAGTAATTTCCTAGTTAATTGTGGGGTAATGGCATCTAAGACACTTTCGAGTTGATAGGAATCTTTTGTTTTTATGAACTGGTTGGACAATGATCCGTCCCGGGTACCTTCTGTAACTCTGGTGAGCATGTGTTCGTAATAAGCTCTCGCAAGTACCTTTTTCGGGATCTTTGGACAGATGTTTAGTGGGTCCAGCCATAGTTCAGGGAGTCCGATTGCCTCCAGCGTTCCCTTGATTTTATTTTTTATTTTTTTTTTAAATATATTTTTATTGCAGGAATTAGTATATTGGTACATTTTCGGCCAGCAGTATAAAGCAATCAAAATCAATGGAACACAACCCTCCGTCCCCCAGCATTATATATCCTTACACAGCCATTAAGCCCACAACCCAATGGTCGGGCGGCGATATCCAATGGGGACTCAACAGGAGATCGAAGCTGGCCCGGATAATCCATCGTCCGTCATCTGCTTTTCTAAACAAGCCTACCCAAACCAAAAGAAAATCCCTCCCTCAAAACACTCTGAACCAAATTAACCCCCGCCCAACCCCGCCATCAGCGCATGGTAGCAACCGCAGTATGATCTGTGAGAGGACCCACGAGGGAAGCAATAGACCTGTAAAGCACAATCGCCTATCGGGACTCGGGGCGAGCTGCTTCCTCACTTTCGGAATCGCTGGGGGCGCAATAATCCCTGAGAGCCTGCACTAATGTCTCCCATTCCAGCGCTGCCTCCTGTGCCTTTTCATTCTGGTGTCTCCTAGCTAACTGGTACCTCAGCGTGCTTTCTCCCGCCGCCCACTTCAAGAGTTCACTGTGCCATCAGCCCCCCGTCGGACCAACCCGTGCCTTCCAGTTCCTGGTCACCTCTCGTTTGGCAAGGAGAAGCCCCAAATCAATGAATTTGCTAGTAATTTTGTGTTTGGGGGTATGTGGAAACCAGTGTAGGAGTCCGACTGCCGCATCCACCGATAGGGACCTCCCCGTCACCTCCTCCAAGGTCTTCCCCACTTCCATCCAGTAAGAGGATAATCCCGGGCAAGACCACAGCATGTGGAGAAGGTCTGCATCCGGTGCCAGGCACCTGGGGCAGTCCGCGGAGCTCGTAGCAAAATACTGTTGGATTTTCGCCGGGGTCAAATATGCCCTATGGAGTATGTAGTAGTGGACCAACTGAAAGCGGGCGTGGCGCGTGCCCTTCCAGGCTCGCCGCACGAGTTGGGACCAGGTCGTCTCTGGGATCTCCTTACCTATGTCTTCCTCCCAACGGGTTCTTAAGGTAGTGAGGGGGGCTAGCCCCTCGTTGAGCAATCTACCGTAGAGGCAAGTGACCGCCTTCACCGTCCCCGCTGACATCATAACGTATTGGCACACCTGAGACGTTGGAGGCTCCTCCTGCCCGTGCTTCCAATGCGCTTGGATTGCTAGGACCAGGGCCGAGTGCAGTAGAAAGTCGCCGCGAGGAACCTCGAAACGATCAATGAGCTCCTGAAAGGGCAAAAGCACTCCGTCCTCGTAGAGGTCACCTACCAATTGCAGGCCCGCTTCCTCCCAGTCCGCTAAACGTGACCAATCACCGCCATGGGGCAGCGCCGTCAGCATACCCAAAGGTATTTCGGGTGCATACGGTATTCGCAACTGGCCCCGGGTGTGGACTCGGTTCCAGCACAGGCGAATGGTCTTCTCCTCTAGCGTCAAGTCCTGCAAGGCCAAGCGTTGCCGCAGCGCTATGAAGGAGAGAACATGTCTAGCCATCCCCGTGCCTGTCCTGTCCTCCGGACCCCGGAATTCCCTAGCGATCTCCTGGGTGAGGGTCTGTAGCTGCGCTGCTAAATAATACTTCTCAAAGTCCGGAACCGCAAGCCCACCCTCGGACTTCGGCCTCATCAGGGTCTTGAGGGCCACCCTTCTGCGGCTCGAGCCCCAGAGGAATCCAACCACCATTGACCGCAATAGTCGAAAAGTGGCCGGCGGGATCCAGATCGGGAGCGCCCTGAAATAATACAGTAACCGGGGGAGCGCCACCATTTTGAGCAATGCGATCCGTCCCGCCACTGAGAGCGGTAGAGTAGCCCAGAAGTCCATGCTACCCCGTAACGCTCGAGTGCTGCGAGCTATGTTCCCATCCAAGAGGTCGGATGGGTCATGGTGGACATATACCCCCAGGTATTTAAAGCAATCAGGTTCCCACCTAATCTCCCTACTGAGAACAGGGCTAGGTGTGCCTTTGCGGACCGGAAAAAGACAAGTCTTAGCCCAGTTTACCCGGAGGCCCGAGATCTCCCCAAACTCCGTGAGCGCCGTCTCAGCTCCATTGAGGGCGGCGACCGGGTCCTCAAGGAAGAGCAATAAGTCATCGGCGTACAGCGAAATGTAATGTGTGCCCGAAGGTGTCCACAAGCCACCATAATGGGCTCCCGAGCGGAGTAGTAGCGCCAGTGGCTCCACTGCTAATGCGAAGAGGAGCGGGGATAATGAACAACCCTGCCTCGTGCCTCTTTCCACCAGATACTGTGAGGAGATCAGCGGGCCTGCCCGGACCCTGGCCGACGCCGAGGCATATAGGACCGTGGTCCATCTGACGAAACCCTCGCCCAGGCCGAATCGCAGTAACACAGTGCGCAGGTAGTCCCATTCCAGGCTGTCAAAAGCCTTCTCCAAATCTACCGATAGGACCACCGGGCAAGGGGCGTCCACTAGCGGTTCTCCCAGCAAGCGCAACAGCCTACGGATGTTCATGGTCGTGTTACGCCTGGGGATGAATCCAGCCTGGTCCTCATGTACCAGGGAACTCATGTGGCCCAGCAACCTTGAAGCCAAGATGCTGCTCAGTATCTTATAGTCAACCGTCAGCATTGATAAAGGACGGTAGGACGCCGGGTCGGACGAGTTCCTTCCCGGCTTAAGGAGGGGAACCACCAAGGCCTCGCACATCGAGCCGGGGAGCCGACCAAGCCGCTTCGCCTCTCTATACACTATCAGCAACCGTGGTGCTAGGAGATCAGCATAAGCTGCATAAAATTCTACCGGAAGGCCATCCAGGCCCGGGGTCTTATTTCTCGCCATCTTTTTAATGGCGCTGCGAATCTCCCCCAGTTCTATGTCGGATCCCAGGGCTTTCGCCACGTCAGGCTCCACTGTTGGGAGCTCCAGGGGCCGCAGATAATCATCGATCATGTCAGGGACTTTGGCAGAGCGACTGCGGTACAAACGTTCGTAGTAGTGCAGGTAGCAGCTCAGAATCTCAGGCTGAGTGCGTACTTCGGTCCCGTCCGCCATGCGCATGGACGTCGTCAGAGAAGTCTGGCGCGTAGGGTTAGCTAGCCATGCCAGCAATGCGCTCGATCTATCCCCCTCTGCGAGGGACCGGACCGTGTAGGCCTTGTAGTCGAAACAGCGTAGCCGTTCGACCTCCGCCGCTACCGCCTCCTTCGCCTCTGCCGTGCCTTCCTGGAGTTCAGGGCGCCCGGGGCGGCGGAGCTCCAACTCACGGAGTCTCCGATCCGCCGTGTCCAAATCGTCGAGGATAACTCGCCTCATGCCTACCTTCTTGGAGATGCAGTAACCCCTTACCACTACCTTAAAAGCGTCCCATTCCATCGCCCTCGAGCTCGCAGTGCCCCTGTTGGACGCAAAGTATTCCGAGATCTTATCTCCAAGGTCCGCCTTAAACACACTGTCCTCAAGGATCTCAGGACGCAACTTCCAGGTGGGCACTGCTGGCACCCCAGGAAACCAGCGAAGGTCCAGCAGGAGAGGGTTATGATCTGAGATGGTCCTGGTCAAATACTCAGACCGGACCGCCGCTGAAATCAATTCAGTCGAGCCAAGAAATCCGTCCAGTCTAACGTGCAACTCGTGTAGGCCTGAGAAATAAGAATAGTCTCTCGTGTCGGGGTGTTGCGCCCTCCAAATATCCGCCAGACCCCAGTGCGTCTGCCAGTCCCTGCGACCCTTAGCCACACGGCAAACCGGAGAGTCAGGGAGGGGTGGGTGCGAGCGGTCTTTCTCCACATCCACTACTGAATTGAAATCCCCACCGAGCAGAAGGGGCCCGGAGAAGAAGTGGGCTAACGAGCCCGATAACCTGGAAAGGAAGGCAAGTTGGTCTACATTGGGTGCGTAAACGCAGCAAACGTTTAGGTCCCTCCCCCCCAGAGTGCCCGAGATGGCCACATAGCGCCCCTCCGGATCCACCACTGTATTCGTGACCTGGAAGGGAACCCCTGCTCTGATCCAGATTAGCGCCCCCCTGGCATACGCGGAGTACGTAGTGCAAAAGACCTGCCCCCTCCACCTACGCTGTAGCGCCGCCCCTTCCGCCTTGTTCAGATGGGTCTCTTGCAGCAGCGCCATTTGTACCCCTCTACGCACTAAATAAGCGTGGACTTTGTGTCGCCTAGACATGGTGTGAAGCCCCCGCACGTTCCAAGTAATACATTTCACAGTAGCAACATCAGCCATTGTCCCATATTGTTCGTGTAAAGTCTCCCCATCCGGGTCCCGACAAAGAAAGAGCAACAATCAACCCAGCACTGATGGCGGCCATTTTCCCCAACCAAAACTCAACAACCCCAATTCGACCCAGACCCCTGCCCACCCTCCCCAGAACAGGACCCAAATAGCACCATCTAGTTCCCATCCAAACCATACCTTCAAAAACCCCTGTCCCCGACTAATCCTGCGGTCGCCACCGTAGGAAGGCCTTAAGGGCCAGGTGCGGGCTGGACGTTGGCAGTGGGCCCTCGATGCTCTGGCTACCAGGACTAAAGTAAGCCCAAAACAGTAAAAGAACCCTTGGGGCACGAGCATGGCACCCCCCCCCTCTTCCCAAATATTCATGATCGATCACCGACCCCCGCCACCCCCGTTGCGGGTCCCCACCCAAATTGATGCAGCTCACCCCATCAACCCTGTCCATCCAGAAGGTCCTCCACAGAATTCGGCGTGATCACCGGCGTGTGGACGCTATCAGTTACCGACTCCTCCGAGTCCGTTGGCACCCCCTCGTCGCCTGGGTCCGCTTCCTCTTCGATGGTACCGTCTCGTGAGCCAGACAGCGCAGATAACACCTCCAGCACTCCCTTCCGTTCCGTCGACGTCTCCGCAGTCGAGGGACCATTCGACCGGCCCCGGCGACTCCGAATCCTTTTGGACCGCAGTCGCTGTCCAGGTTCCTCTGCCAGCTGAGATGAGGAGCCAAAGCCATCTTTCCCGGCTCTATAGAGTTCGAGCCAGTTACAGACCTCCTCCGGGGTATCAAAGAATTGAGTCTTGTCATCGACAATTATACGGAGCATTGCAGGGAATAGGAGCGAGTATTGGATACCCTCGCTCCGGAGTTCGCGCTTGACCGCCAGGAATGAGAACCGCCTGCGTTGGGTCTCATAGGTGTAGTCTGGGAAGATGTTCACCTGGCTGTTCGCCACCTTGAAGGGGCCATTATGTCTGGCGGCATTGAGGATGAGGTCTCTGTCCCGAAAGTGCAACAACCGTGCCACCACCGGTCGCGGGGCGCGGCCCTGTTGCGGCGGCCTCGCCGGAACTCTATGTGCCCGCTCCAGGGTGTAGAAGGAGGATAGACCCTCGGGGGCCACCGTGTCTCGGAGCCAGGTTTCCAAGTAGGCCACCATGTCGTCATCCTCAATCTTCTCCGGCAGGCCCACCACACAAATGTTGTTTCGCCTGTTACGGCCTTCCGCGTCTTCCGCTCTCCGCTCCAGGGCAGTAATCCGGGACAGGGCATCCTTCATTGTCGCAGCCAAAGTTCGCTGTGCCGGCTCCAAGGTTTTAATCGAGCCCTCCACGTCCTTGACCCTATCCGAAAGTTTGCCGTGATCCGCTCTGAGGAGGCCCAAACTCGTCGCCACCTGTGCAATGTCCTGTTGGAGGGCCGAGCGCGTGGTCGCAATCGCCTCCAGAACACGGTCAAATTGTTGCTGCAATGGTGCGCCACCAGAGCTCTCCAGGTTCACATGTTCCTCTTTGTCCGGGGCCTCCGAATCCGAGGCGGCTGGGGTAGTCCCCTTGGCTCCCCTCGGTTTCCCCATGTCGCAGGATCCACACAGTGTGGGGCCAGGCAGGGGCGCCACCAAGTGCGGTCGTCGGCTATGTTTCTCCCGGTTGTTGGTCTTCGGGCCAAGGGCCAGCGAATTCCGTCTCCAGGGCCTATCGGATCTCCACTGCTTCGGCCCGCGCCACCACCCTGTTGTCGGAGGGCACCGAGGAGGAGGCGGAGACAATCGGCGCCAGGTCTGGCAGGCCCGTTTGGTTGATGAGGGTCTGGAGCGAGGGTCACCAACCCCAACGGAGACTCTGTGGCGCCAAGGGGCCGTGCCTCCCATAGGAGTGTGTCGATCGGGGAGACGCAGCCAAGTGTGGGTTAGGGGGTCTGCCCCGAGGCTGGGGCCGCCCGGCATCCGTGAGTCGAGGTCCACTATAGTGAAGGCACCCGACCATCTAGGTGCGATCTCCACTGCCAAAGTCCAAGCAGATCGATATCCAGATCATCATATCCCGGGGAGATGAAAAGGTGGAGGGTGCGCTGTAGTCAGCGATGCTCCTCCAGTCTAAAGGTCCCGACCAAGGGGACAGAGCGGTCCGGGCGCCATGTTGGGTCGCACCCCGCACATCCTCAAACTCCGATTTTCGGTCGGATCAATGCGCGATCGAGGTGCGCCAGGTGCCTCAGCAGGTCCCAATCGGTCCAATCGATGGTTTGCGGGGAGAAGGGTGCCCCGCGGCCTCCGATTTACAGGATAATCCCGGGCTCAGTCCCAGAGCCGAGCTCTCAGGCGACCATCGCCATCGGCGTCCGAGCCACGCCCCCCTCCAGCGTTCCCTTGATGTAAGTTAGCCACGGAATTCTTTTGGCATTGGGTAACTCTAAAAATTCCTGTAACTCAGCTCTGTAGTTTAAAAGGTCTGGGCTACTCCTTAGACGCCGCCAGAACGTCAAAGGCGTAAGACCCAGCTCCTCCGTTATTGGTCGAATGTCCAAGTCCAATCTGAGCGGGAGTAGTGGAGTACTCTGTGGAAGAGCAACAATCTGTCTCAGGAATTTATTCCCAGTTGTTAATAATTTGGATATGGAATGTGACCCCACAACTCGCCCCCATATGTGACACCCCCCCGGGCTTGGGCTTTGTAAATGTGAATAATGGGGCTGAGTGGCCGGTAGGGGGATTTGCTCCCCAGTCTCATAGTGCCACCCGCCGACTGTGCCAGTTTGATGTTCACTTTCGACTGGTGAGCCGACCACGTTAAATTTTCGTTGAGAGTGATCCCCAAATATTCAATTGTATGCACTCGTTCCAATTGGACTGTTCCCAACCTGGGTGGTACACGGTTATGGGGCTTGGGATTGAGAATCATGTATTTGGTCTTCTGTGGGTTAATTTCGAGTCCCCGGTCTAAACAGAACTGTAAGAACCCGTCCATAACACGTTGAATGCCCATAGGGGATTTAGACAGCAGCAGGGTGTCATCTGCAAACATAATTGCAGGCACCCTGCTGCCAGTCAGTTTTGGGGCGTCAGTGTTGGGAATCCTGGTCAGGTGGGCAACTACCCCGTTCACAAAGAGGCAGAACAGGGTCGGTGCGAGCACACAACCCTGTCTTACCCCTCTGCGAACGGGGAACCTTT
Organism: Lissotriton vulgaris; assembly: GCF_964263255.1. Classification (NCBI taxonomy): domain Eukaryota; kingdom Metazoa; phylum Chordata; class Amphibia; order Caudata; family Salamandridae; genus Lissotriton; species Lissotriton vulgaris. The sequence continues at coordinate 37,078 of NW_028252673.1, read as the reverse complement.
CGGTTAAGTTGCCACCTCTGTCACACCTAACGCGGGCGTAGTTGTTGTGATGCAATCTCATCAGGATTGCCAAGATATCTCCAGGGACGTTCAACTCCTCCATAACTTTCCATAGTTTTGCTCTAGGTACCAAATCAAAGGTGGAACGCAAGTCTACAAAGACAGTATACAAAGTACCGCCCTCGATTACAGCTGTTCTCCAATATAAGAGGTTCAGCCTGAAAATTTGGTCTATTGTGGAGACTCCCTGTCTAAATCCCGCCTGATAGGGAGTCAAGATACCCGTCTCATCTACCCAATCCTGTAACCGGTCCAAAATCAGTCTCCCAAAGAGCTTTTGGGATATGTCAATAAGACTGATTGGACGATAGTTGGCTGGGAGCAGAGGGGACCCCTTTTTATAAATTGGAGCCACCTCTGCACCCAACCACGTATCCGGGACCTCCATACCCCCCAGAATAGCATTAAATATCAATGTAAGGTATGGGGCCCATATCCCTGGTTCCTGCTTGAACAGGTCCCCAGGTACCCCATCAAGACCGGGCGCTTTCCCTGCGGACAGCCCAGCTATAGCCGCCCTCACCTCTTTTTCAGTGAAAGGGTCACCAGTTGGACTTGGGACTATCATACTGTTTGGTGTGTTGGGAGACCCTTCTTCTACTGAGTACAATGCCTGAAAGTGACTCTGCCATAAGCTAGGAGCTATATTAGGCTCGATTGCTGAGGATAAGTCCTCTGTACCATTAGAGACTATACGCCAGAATTTGCGCGAGTCTTTGATGGTTAGTGATCTTGAGAGGTTTTCCCAATATTCTTGATCCCATTCAGCCCTCGCATCCACCAGAAGCTTTCTATAGGATCTTCTCCTGTCTTGAATTTCCTCCCTGCTTTTGCCCCCTTTATTGCAAGTAGCAGTTTGGCCTTAGATTCCCTGCAGGTAGCATTGTACCAGGTCGTCTTGACTGAAGGTCCTTTTCTTTTCCCTGGCTTTGAAAACAAATCTAGCTCTAGGGTACTAATTAGATCTGCATGTGTCTGAGCGAGCTTTTCTCTATTTGCTATACCTTCCACCTCATTCCCTATCTGAAAAGCCTTCTCCAAAAGCGGGATAATCCTTGCGTATAGTTTTGGTATTCTGTCTCCGCTAGTGGCCAATTTCTCCCACCTGACTTTTCTCCGATTGTTTTCTAATAGGAGTCCTGACTTGTCTTTATCCGTACCAAGCATTGTAGCCTCATTCCCTGGTAAGGTATAAGAAAGTTCCAGGGCATTGTGGTCACTGGCCCTTCTCTCAATAACTTTAAAATCAACTGCTTGTGACCACATTAATAATTTGACAAGGATATAATCTAGTCTCGATTCTCTACCAGTTTTACTGTAAGTACAGATACTTGGTGTGTCTGATTTACAACGACCATTGCAGGCCCTTAAACCTTGGTTTAGAGTAAGGGCAGTTATCTGCAAGGCCAGGGGGGTCCTGGCCCTGGGGGGAGGTGCCACCGTCGCAGGAACAAGCCAACGTGAATCTTCCTTGAGAGAGGGTCCATCACGTAGGCCTGCTAGTGGTTCGTACTGTGAGTTTAGATCACCTCCCACCAGGCATTCAAGTTCCCAGGGAATACCATCTAGGAACACAGAGAGTTGCTCTATGGTGCTAGATTCTTTAGACGTGGGTACCGGCCTTGAGTATATGTTGACAACCACCAATTTCGAGGAATTTGGCCACTCTAGTAGGACGGCCAGAATATCGTCGGAGTCTGTCTCCAAACAGGTAGCCTGGCAGCCTAGATCCGTTGCTATCCATGTCGCGAGTCCTCCCGATGGCCTGCCCCTTCCCCCCCACTTAGCGGGTTTAGAAAAGACTGCATATCCCTGAAATAAGAGTTCCTCACGCGCCCAGGTCTCCTGAAAAAGTAGAATATTTTTTGAGCCAATAAAAGAACCCCACTCTGTGGAATCAATTTTACTGGCTAAACCTGCGACGTTCCATGAAATCAGAGTTAGCGGGTATGATTTGGTAGTAGATGAGCCTTTGGTGATGGTGTTAACAACACTAATCTCTGAAGTGGCCTTCTGAATTGGGAGTGAGTGGCTCAGAGCCGATCTTTGATTAGTGTGGGTCGCAATTGGATCCTCTATGATAGGCTCTAGAGCTAGATTTAGTTCCAATACATTTTGTGCCCTTGTGTGTAATATGGGTACTGGGAGCGAACTATTCCCTATCCGTTCTGATGCGGACAATTCACACCCCTCATTATCCGAGTGTCAATCCACCATTTCCAAGCTACTATATCTATTGTAGGTAGGAAAATGGGCTGGATAATGCATTCTGTGGGGCCCTGGAATTCCTCTCATAAATCCTCCCCCGCCGCCCCTCCTCCTTGTGATAGTTTCCCAGCCTGCCTCTTCCCCATACGGTAGAAAGTGGTCTATAGGTCTACCCCTGTGATGAAGTGGAGCGCTTCTCACCCTGCGACAACTTTCCCAGTCGTCGAGCAATTCTTGGTGATGCCCCCATCTCTGATCCTCCAAGTTGAATAGACTTGATGGGTAGAAGAATGAGAGAGGAAGGGGTTGGATGTTGCTGCCTTGGTCGTCAGAAGCCCAGGCACAAATGTAAGCAGCTGTGCCCAGCTCTCTGAAGGTGACCAAAACGCAGTCTCCCCTTAATGATTTTCTGGAATATCCCACCCACGTAGCCCGCCTGACCATAGAAATGTCACTGGTTATTCCTCTCGGGAGCGGTCTATATGTGGATAACCAGCTGATAACCTTATTCCTGAGTGAGGATGTTGATTCTGATGTCATGGGTTTTAGTTCCGGAACCCCTGCCAAGACTAAGGTATAAGGGGCTGCCTCTGGAGGAAGGTTGACGGGTTTTGGTTTACGGGTGGGATCGGATTTCTCTCCCATAAGTGTTGAATCGCCCTTGGTGTTGGTCTGGGTAGGAGCAATATCTTTAGGTGGGGGGATGGTAATTGGAGTAGCAATTAATGTTTGTGGAGTTATTGGAGGGGCGGGGTTGGTATTGGGGTTGGGCGGGAGTTGGAGTGTCTTGTTTGGAATGGCTTGTGGGGTGTGGGAGTCAGTATAGGGTAACTTATTCTTTACAACTGTAGTGGATTCATTGCCCTTTTTAGACTTTGGATCGGGGCCCCCTTTCACTACTTAGGCTCCATTAAGATCAAGTTTCTTCAAATCAGCTAGTTGCACAGTGGATTTTTCGATGTTAACTAGCCTGGCTTCGATCTTGATCAATCGAGCTTCAAGGGGACTCAATAACGACCTAAGAAGTGTGCCAATATCCTCTAGTGTGATGTCATCGCTAGAGTTATCCACTAGAGTGATGTTTGTGGCCGGTGGTGGTACCGTTTTACTATGACTTATGGGCGGAGTTGGTGTACCCCGCTTCTCTAGGTTAATAACTGTAGTGCCTCCCTTTGCCCCTTTTCCCCTTGATGGTTTAGATTTTGGAGACTTTAACCTGTTAACTTCTTTGTTTTGACCCCCCCTATTCTTTTTTTGTATAGCACCTTCCCTGAACCCCCTATCTCTATCGGGGCTAGACTCTTTGTCATTGACTACCACTGTTTTCGGATCGAGTGTTGGGTAAAGAATTCCTGGTGAGGTTTGAGGCAATTGGGTATTTGGGAGGGCCATTAAACTCATATCCTCAATTTCACTGGGAACCTCGATTGTAAAATCGGGGTCAGTAGTTGTTGCATTCGGTAGTTGATGTACTACCAGGTCAGTCATTTCATTGATTGTAAATTCGGGCCTCCCCTCCGGGGTTCTGGCTTGAGCCATTGGCCCCATTGAAGATCTTCTGACCCAGTCAATTTCCTGAGAAATTCTTCTTTCCAAAACCTCAATTTCCTCAATCAGAAGAGATCCGGCTTTGACGAAGTAATTGTCAATGGGGCCCTTTGCGGCTCCGGCCGTGGCTAAAGTAGTTTTGCTTCTGGTTTCTCTAGTGCTTATTATTCCGTAGCTGGGAGAACAGATATGGCGATGAAAATGGGGGGGGGGCCCGGACCGGACTCTTCCGTACTCGAACGGCCCGCTCTTTGCCCGGTCTTCGCCCGAGCTCCGTCCCGCGCGCGTCCCGCGTCGCGGTGAAGAATGCACCTGTGAAGTACGAGGAGGCTGAGGGCGTGGCTGCCGGGGGAAGAGGCACCAGCTGTGCAGAATGGAGGATGCTGGTCCTCGCAGTACCCCGGTAGGCGCCATGCTCTGTGTTCCCACCAAAGTCCTCAACCTGGGCCGTTATCCACTGGGAGCGAGTGTGGTATCCGCCGACTGCGGAGCCGCTCACACCAAGTTAAACAGCCTCAGGGAGCAGATGGAGAGCAGGGAAGCTGACACGATCCTCGCGGCTGCAGAGTTTGTTTGTGAGCGGCACCCGCGGAGCGGGTGTCGCGAAAGATAGAGGAAGCACGAACTGCCTCAGAGTGCAGGCAGGAGTCAGGGACAATCCTCGTGGCAAAAGGAGATTTCCTCGGTAAGCAGCACCCGAGCAGCGGGTGTTGCAAAGGGTAATTATGGCTGGAGGCTGAGGGCGTGGCCGCCGGGGGAAGAGGCACCAGCTGTGCAGAATGGAGGATGCTGGTCCTCGCAGTCCCCCGGTAGGCTCCACGCGCTGTGTTCCCACCAAAGTCCTCAACCTGGGCCGTTATCCACTGGGAGCGAGTGTGGTATCCGCCGACTGCGGAGCCGCTCACACCAGGTTAAACAGCCTCAGGGAGCAGATGGAGAGCAGGGAAGCTGACTTGATCCTCGCGGCTGCAGAGTTTGTTTGTGAGCGGCACCCGTGGAGCGGGTGTCGCGAAAGGTAGAGGAAGCACAAACTACCTCAGAGTGCAGGCAGGAGTCAGGGACAATCCTCGTGGCAAAAGGAGATTTCCTCGGTAAGCAGCTCCTTAGACTGGTTGGGCCGTGCACTTTCTGCAGCTCGAACTGCAGCCCCTGTTGTCTCAGCTGGCCCTGCTGGGAAGGAATATGTTTTTGGCCATTGGCAGCTTTCGGCGAGAGCAGTGTTTGTAATTAAATAATCTCTCTCAGCAAATACAGCCAATTAAGTATGTGTGGGGTGCACCGTAGTGAGGCAGTGAAAAATGAATGTCCTTTAAGGTGCTTTTGTGGGATTAGGGGCGGTCGTGTGTAGTGATTTGTGGTGCCGTGTGTTGACATTCCAGTGATTTGGGGTAATAATGCAGTGCCCTGGGTAGGGTGTTGCCTGGGATCGCCAACAAAAGGAGAATATTAGACATTCAGACAAATGTCAGTTTTACAAACACAACCCTGCCTAGACTACAATTTATGCTCTAAACGTAATAACAGCTGACAGAAAGAGGAATTGAAGCAAAATGCATGTTTGCAGTGGTGGCTCCTTCGGGGTGTGGGGGCGACAAAAAATTCTCGGGGAAACAACACCTGGTAGGTGCATAAGGCTTGCTTGCTACTCAGTGAAGTACAACAATTGCCTTCCGCCCCACCACTTTCAAATGTCACCAGCCGCCCCTGGTTTCAAATCACAGTCTGATGTACACATTAGCTGCAATTTGGGTTTCCTCATTGTTTGGAAAAATGTGCGATCTTAGATTTCATTAAAAAACTGAAGTCTCTTTCTGTCTGTATGGGGTACCGATAAGAATAATAAGTCCAAATGCTCACCATCATCATAGGCTACTATTGGAAAATAACAGAAATAATAGATCCATCATTAGAAAGCGAATAACTTCAGTTCTTCTTATAGTTGGCTTACCTGGATGTTTTGTACTTTAGGCTTATTATTCCGGGGAGACTGTGGATGAGACCTGAAAGAAACCTGGAAATACTTGAGCAGAGGAAAAGAAAAGAAGACCACGAACTGTACAGATAGAAAGACCTTTCTTAGATCTTTTTTTAATTCTTCTCTTCTCCATCTGAATAATTAAGACGAGCTGAACTGATTTCCATCTTTCTGATTGACAATGAAGAGATTGCTAATGCCAAGTCCGTCTGAGCAAAGTAAAGTTGCAGGTTCTTCTGACAAAAAAGAGGAGGGGAAACGAAAAGCCAAGTACAGAAAGTACGATGACAGGTATCTGGATTATGGTTTCACGTGTGTTCAGGTTAAGGAGCATCCTCAATGTGCAATCTGCTTAAAAGTTTTGGCTGTGGAATCCATGCTTCCAAGTAAACTTAAGCTGCATCTTGAAAGTCTTCACGGAAATGTGGTCGGAAAGCCAAGGGAATTTTTGTAAGGAAAGTGAAACCAAACTACAAAAGTCCACTTTCTCAAAACAAACCAAAATGAACAGTAACACCCTCCTGTCTTCATATAAGGTGGCCTATCTAGTTGCACAGACTAAAAAAAAACACACAATTGCAGAAGAGCTGATTTTACCTGCTGTTGATATGATAACAATCATGCTCAGCGAAAATGCGGGTAAACAGCTGCTGAAAGTGCCTCTTTCTAACAATACTATTAGCCAGAGGATACATGATATGGTTGAAGATATTAACGATCAGCTCATCTGAGAGGCAAAGACTTTGCACTCCAGTTGGATGAGGCAACAGACAACCACAAAGACACCCATCTTATTTGCTATGTCAGGTTTCTATACGAAAAACAAATTGTTGAGAATTTGCTGTTCTGTAAAGGAATCAAAGGTAGATCTACAGGTCAAGACTTGTATATGGTTGTGGAGGATTTTATGCAACAGAATCAAATTGACTGGGAGTGTTGGAGTTTGTACAGATGGGGTCGTTCAATGGCTGGATCTTACCAGGACTTCAAGCTTGCATACGATCTAAAATGCCTAATGCTGTTTGGACACACTGTATAATACACAGAGAAGCACTGGCAGCAGGAAACCTCAGTGAAGAACTGTGGTATTCTAAAAATATTCATCAAAGTGGTAAATTATTGTTAGACTTGGCCCTTTTTGTAGGACCATCCCTGAGCTTTTTGCCTTCCCCCTGTATTTTTTCTGACCTGTTGTTGGCTATTTTATGACTCTGGGCACTTTACCACTGCTGATCAGTGCTAAAGTGCATATGCTCTCCCTATTGTAAACCGATGTATTAATTAGTGATTCCATGATTGACTGATGAATACAGGCCTCAGCAAGGCCTGCGAGTGCAAAGAGTTCTCCCTTCTGTGCACAAAGTCCTCAGACTACACAAGAAATTGGCACGGAAACTGGAAATACAAAAACATAATTTAATAAACCTTTAAAGGTGGTACTACAGCCCTTACAACACTCTACAGTATTGTACAAGGTGCACAAAGAACTCAGACATGCGGTCCCCTTTTATACACAAAAGAAGGGACTCATAAGTAGGCGGTTACAGCTTAAAACATGATTTACAACCATATATGGTCATTTCTTGAACATAATCGATACATGGGTGGAGTTAACGGTTCTTGAGACCCGCCAAATACACATTCCAATCTACGCTAATCAAAAACAGATGTGACTCCTACTGGGCATGCGCTAGACGCACAAGGAACTATTTATAGCCTGTTGCTGGGCAAACTTCAGGGGTGACAATCAGTGAGGTAGGACTCGCCTCGTGGCGAGCACATGGCAACTAAGCATGGGCGAATTTTGCGAATCTGGCGTTCGCGAATTTGCATATTTGCGAACTCGCAATCTGCAAAATCCGCGAACTCTCGCGAATTTGCAGATTTTTTTTGTGTGTTCGCAAGGGTTTCTGCCAGTTCGCGAGGGTTTTGTACCAGTTCGCAATTGCGAACTTACTTGTCGGCTCGCAACGGTCGCGACTTTGTTGTTTCTACGTCTGGTTCAGCATCACAGGTTCACAGCACCCTCTGTTTCACCACTGCCACCCTCTGATTCACCCATGCCACCCTCTGGTACATCACTGCCACCCTCTGATTCATCACTGTAGATTATGAGGGGGAAAAGCAAGCACACCTGCCCTGCTTCAACTGACATGAATTAATTTGGGGTTGATTAATGTGTCACTGAATTTAAACTTCCTGTCTGGCACCTGCTTCCTTATCTGTAATTTGCTTTCTGTTGCAGTGCAATTTTTTTTCCCAGGACCTTTGTGGCCTACTTGTAGCTATTCTATGAGCCTGCTGTGAGGGTCTGAGCAGGGTCATAGAATAGTTGCAAGTAGGCAACTGAACTCTGGAGGGGCCCCTCAGGAAGCACTACAGGGAATGGCTACTAATGATGAGTTTGAACTTTTGCACCTGCTGAGTGCTTCCAGTTTTGCAAACTTGTTTTTCTGCAGAACAGCAACTGTAATGCCCCAAACAAACGTAGGCAACTGAATTCTGGAGGGGCCCCTCAGGAATCACTACAGGGAATGGTTACTAATGATGAGTGAACTTTTGCACCTGCTGAGTGCTTTCAGTTTTGCAAAACTCGTTTTTCTGCAGAACAGCAACTGTAATGCCCCAAACAAACTTACTTGTGAAAGTTGATTTCTAATCCAAAAGTGATCCAAAGAAAGTAAAAAAGGCCTCAAATCCAAAAAAGTGCAGGCAAATGTCAACCTGAGGAGTTATCCTGATAAAAATCATCATTTTCAGAAGGTTTATGCTGCTTGCTGGTGGATTTCTTGTGCAGAATTGCAAATTTTGTAATTTCACGAGTGCGAGATTGTTGCTGCCCGCCGCATCTACATGTTTGCAATTGCGAACTTTCGCGATGCGTCGCCAAACTCCCGCGGGATCCCGCAGCAAGATCCAAAATGGTGCAGCACTCGCAAAATATCGAGAAAAACAACTCTGCAAACGATGAATGACGGTAAGTGAACGCCTGCACGCCGCAATATTGTATCACCAAGCAAAAAAATCCGTGAATTTGCGGATTTTCGGTAAATTCGCGAGAGTTCGCGGATTGCGAATTTACCGAAAATCCGCAAAATCCACGAGCGGAACGGATTTTCCGCCCATGCTTAATGGCAATGTATAGCATACAAGATGGACGCCGGAAAACAAAATGGAGTCTGGCCGTATTTCAAGTACGAGCAGAAAAACTCAAACAAAGACACGATAGCATGTCTTCAGTGAATGCTTAATACTATCGCTGTTTTATTTACAACAGACGACCCTTACAGCATTTGCTGAAGACATTCGGTTTCCTTGGATAATCTAAATACTCATCGTTTATATCGATGCTCATCATATCAGCTATCTCTCTAGTTATAGTTTTCTGATGGGTAGCTTCTGCAACGGATCGTTTATTAGGCACACAAAATGAAACACATAAAGAGCATATCATTGGACTACATTGGATACATACACAACACGTGAATATTATGGCAACAATTATACATAGTCCAGTAAGAACTTTCCAACCCCATGTAGAAATCAAGGTCCATAACCACCCAGAGAAAGTCCAGGACCCATTTTCAATATGTATACCAGCTGCAATTTTATGTAATTTGTTAATAGCTTTATACACAGAAGGAGTGTGGTCAGGGATAAAGACGCAGCAGCTTCTTCCGATAATCCTACAAGCTCCGCCTCTATCTGCTAACATCACGTCTAAAACCATTTGGTTCTGTAACACAACAATCCTGGTAATTTGCAACTCTTCAGTAAGGTTCCCAAGGGCTGCAGCAGTTTGGTTAGTAACAGCTTCAACTACCCTCGTTAATCATCGTATCTTTCTACTGTTCAGAGCAGCTCCCACAAAGAAAAATAATCCTAAATTGAAATCTATATACTGCTGCAGACTAGTATCAGTCTGGTCAATATCATCTACGGACAAAGTTCGTTTGAATCTATTTACAGTCACATTATTCAATAATTTCAAGACTTTATGATATGATGCAGGTGCCAGGAATACAGGTGGTAATAAAAATGATACATAACATACTCCAGACCATCCAGCTTGTAATCAACAAAATAGGTATTATGAGAGGCGAGGAAGGTACTATTATTAAGGCCATCAATGTTCAATATAACAATACAATCACTAACACCTACAGGAATATGGCCTACACTCTGTACACATAAATCTGCTTGTGCTTGGGCCACTGAGATCACAAACTTCTCTTGTCCAACAGTGTCTCTAGTGTTCGTAAAAATATACTGTGTCGATTCATTAGCCGGTCGATATTCTTCCCACTCCCATATAGTTCCGTTGGCTGGTGGATAGCCTTCTTTATCTTGATGACATTCTTTATTCAGTCTAAAAAGCAATCTTCCTACTGTAGGCTTTCTCGTAGCAAAAAGCAAAGTGTACCATGCTCTACAAGAGCCATTATGAGAGAAAGGAAGAGGTATGAACGGTGTTCCCCCTTTCTTTTGATGTGCTGGCATCATCCCACATATCCAGCAGTCTGTAGCATTTGTAGCAACGTGGGTATGATGCAACATCTGGATGAAAGTGTTATTCAAATACGACTGTTGATGTCTTGATATGGGAGTGTATAGAGAAAGTGCTCATTTGGAACTGGAGTAGAAACAACATACAGCTCACGAGCAGGAGCTTTATCCTCCACAAACCACGCAACTGTAGCAATGACTGCTATGATGATAACGAACCGTACAGAACCAAAAATCTTCTTCTTATCCGTTCGAACAAATGTACACAGTATCTTCCTGAAACTAAAGTGTTGTCAGAACTCTTACCCCTAGGTAGCCGTTGTTTTCTTTTGCAGATTCTTTTGGTCGCAGATTATATCTTCTTTATCCAGGGATCATCTGGTCCGGGAAGAACTCCTCAAATTTGTTTGGTACCACAGCACGGCCTCTTTCCGTAGTCAGGATATCACGATGGTCGGTCAATACAGCAGGCTCCATCAGGTCAGATTGCACTTTCCAGCAATGAATGGAATGGATCCAATTTCTCCGGTTGGTCACTCGCACAGCCGTTCTTGTCGCGATGAGGACCTGTTCGGGACCGCACCACCTCGGCTCCAGACTACTCGATCTCTCGAAGGACTTCACCAGAACGAAGTCACCAGGCCGGAGGTTATGGCCTTCCCCTGTGGACCGATCCGGGAGTGCTTCTCGAACCTGTTGATGAATGGAAACCAAGCTATCAGTTAATTGTGCCAAATAGTCATTCATTAAAACACAAGGTACATCGTACACTGAGCTTGGTTTGGGCACCCCCCATATGTTCATGGGGCGCCCGAATACAATCTCATAGGGCGTCAGGCCCGTCCGAGAATGCGGTACTGATCTAATAGACAATAATGCCAAAGGCAAAGCGTCTGGCCAAGTCAAAGAAGTAGAAGCCTGTATTTTCGCTATCTTTAACTTCAACGTGCCATTGTACTTTTCCACCAAACCTGCTGATTCTGGGTGGAACACTGCATGAAATTTTTGCACAATGCCTAGTCCCTTCAGGACATACTTAATACCATCCACCACAAAATGGGGCCTGTTGTCACTCCACAACAATCTGCAAACACCAAAACGAGGAAAGAATTCCTTCAGCAGCACCTTAGCAGTAGTCATTGCAGTATTGTCCTTCGTAGGGTATGCTTCAATCCATTTACTGAATGCACAAACCACAACCAGGACATACTTCAGATTATTGCAGCGTTCCAGCTGAATATAATCCATTTGCAATACTTCAAAAGGTGCAGTTGGTGTTGCAAATCCTCCTGCTGGAGTACGTGTTCCTTTTCCTGGATTATACTTAAGGCAAATCATGCAGGTATGTACTATTCTCTTTGCCGTGCTAGCAATCTCTGGATGCTCCCAAACTTGCGTAAGTAATTTCACAATTGCCGAAGCTTCAACATGTGCTAGCCCATGTGCCATCTGAACCATAGGTTGTACGAAGGCTGTGGGTAACTTCCACCTATCCATCTGCTTATTCCTCCAGCAGCCTTCATCGTCCAATTCTCCATCTTTGGACCATTGTTCTCGTTCTTTCTCAGTAGCAGTCTTTTGCATCTCTAACACCTTTTCCCTAGCATCATGCCACCGCTCAGCTTGTGACTTCACACATTACATTGGAGTGGAGCCAGGCTGCATCGCAGTTTCACGTGCAACTCGATCTACAAAAGCGTTTCCTTGTCCCACTTTATCTGTCACTTTCTTGTATGCGCTACATTTCACTATAGCTATCTTTTTAGGATAGGTCAGTGCAGTCAAGAGATTTTGTACTAATTCTCCATACATTATCTGTGCTCCATGTGATGTCAAAAAGCCCCTTTCCTTCCAGAGCAGGCCAAAATCGTGCGCTACTCCGAAAGCATAGCGGCTGTCTGTATATACATTCACGCATAATCCTGCACTGAGCTCACAAGCTTGTGTCAACGCTATCAGTTCTGCTGCTTGAGCTGATTTCTGCGGTATGCGTGCTGTCTCCACTATTGTGTGTAGCGTAGTAATTGCATATGCTGCTGAGGTAGTCCCATCCGGTAACTTCAAACAAGACCCATCCACCCACAGCTCTCCATCCACATCTGTAAAGGGTGTATCTTGCAAGTCAATACGACCCTTTGTCTGTTCCTAGGTCACAAAGACACAGTCATGTGTCTCTTGCGCCTCAGGCTGAGTTGCTGGAAAAGGCAACAACGTGGCTGGATTCAGTGTTGCACATCTCTTCAATGTAATATGAGGAGCCAATAGTGTCAGCTCGTACCCTATCAGACGAGCACTAGTTAAATGCTGCGTCTTTGTTTGGTTTAAAAGGGCATCCACAGCATGGGGGCCAACACCAACAACTTATGAGACAACACAATCCCTTCACTCTGGCGTATTGACACAGCTGCTGCTGCAACTGAGCGAAGACAACCAGGCAGTGCTCGAGCAACAGGATCAAGCATCGCCGAGAAGTATGCACAAGGGCGCTGTTTATCGCCGTGCATCTGCACTAACACGGATAACGCGCATCCATCTCTCTCATTCACATACAATGTAAAGGGCTTCGTGTAATCAGGGGTGCCTAACACTGGTGCTGAGCAAAGGGCCTGACGTAATTGTTGAAAAGCATTCTCACATTCATCTGTCCAGGGAAGGGGAACTGGAGTATCCTTTGTCAAAAGGGCTAACAGTTCTTTAACTATGTACGAAAACCCTAATATCCATTGTCTACAAAAGGAGGTGAGACCCAGAAAAGCTCGAACATCTTTCTGCGTGGAGGGTGCTGGTGTGTCTAAAATGGCTTGAATACGATCTGGTGTAAGTGCACGCCCCTCCTTAGACAAAAGGTGACCTAAGTAGGTTACCTTTGGTCTACAATATTGCAGTTTCTTTTTCGATACCTTGTGATTGTGCGATGCCAGGAAGGTAAGTAAAGACAATGTACACTCCTCACATTGTTCGGGGGTGTCGGCTGCCAACAAGATGTCATCGACATATTGTATACGTGCCACACCTTCAAGTAAAATAAAAGAATCCAACTGCCGTTTCAATGCCTGACTATAAATGCTAGGACTCTCAGTATAGCCTTGAGCCTACAAAATCTGTACAATCTATTATTCAAAGTGAATCCGAAAAGATATCGGCTGTCAGGATGAATAGGGATCGAAAAGAAAGCGTTCTTCAAGTCTATAACTGAGAACGTTGTTGCAGTTGGCGGGACCAGTGTAAGAAGTGTCGTAATATCAGAAACCACTGGGTATTGAGGTATCACTATCTTGTTGACCTCCCTCAAATCGATAATAAATTGATAAATCCTAGTGTCAGTTTCTTTCTTCAAAATCAGTGGTATAGGGCTGTTACACACATTGTATGGGACTTCTTCAACAACCCCTACTTTAATCAGATCCTGCACTATCTGTATTAGCGCCTCCTCCCCCTCCTGTGAGATTTGATACTGAGGCAGGCACGGCAACATCGCTCCCTCCTTTACACTAATGTGCACCGGAGGAATGATCATCTGTCCCACATCAGTGTCCGAAGTAGCCCACAAAGTATGAGGTAAAGATGCTAGTGCAGCATCTTCTTTAATCGTGTACACCCTCTCCATTGTAAGATAATTGTCATTTAAGATGACACGTACTCCTTCAGGGGAGCATCGTATCGTAGCCCGAAACTGCTTGAGCATTTTCAGGCCCACAATGTTATCAGGCGTGTTCGGGGAAAGCAAAAATGGGCATGGTGCAGCAAACGGATCTACATAAAGTGCAAGAGGTTGTGATAGTGGGCTAACAGAAGGCATTCCATCAAACCCTATTGACGTAATTGTTAAGCCAGACAGGGGAGCCCTCAGAACCAATTTTTTAGACAAAGCGCTACGAGTAACTCCTGTATCAATCAGGAACCGATCAGTAGAACACAAAACATGTGCTGTGACATATATGGACCCCTCTGATCTACTGCCACTTCAACTGATTCCTTACCACATCCTACGCAATCCTATGCATACTGTGAATCGTGCTGTTCAGGAGGTACATAATCAGACATTTGATATTGGTTTCGTCGATCAAAAACGTTGGACCCCTCTCGCAGTCGCATACTAGAGTCAAACCTAGCTCGATCATTCGTATTGCCCCTAGGGCCTGAAGAACCTCCTCTACCCCTCGCGAATCCCTGCCTCCGCTCTTGCCACTGTGCACGCAACAATGGACACTCATTCGCCCAATGGCCTCTCTGCCTACAATATGCACATTGATCCCGTGCCAAATCAGTACGGCCTGAAGAGGAGGGAGCCGGGAAATTTCTGCCGCCCCTATCATTACCTCTACGAGGTGGCCCATACACTTGCGCTAACATAACCTTCGTTTTTAGATCTTTAGATTTCTTTACCTCACTACCTTTCGCTTCTAGTTCCTGACGCTCATAATACTGAGCCATCGTCAGGAGGGATGCTGGCGACGAAGTCATCCAAGAGCTTTCACTCGCTTTCAATCGAGCTGATACTCCCGGTAATAAATTCGAAACATATTTATCAACAAAAAGATGTCGACCCGTGTCGTCCGTAAGCGACTGGCCGCTGAAGTCATGGAAAGTTTCCTCCAATCGTGTAAAGAAATCTGAAACTGATTCATCTACTTTCTGTTTATATGATGCTAACATAGTCCAATCAATCTTTTTTGGGGGATGAGCGTTTTTAATTTAGTCAAAATAGCAGCGGGAAGGTCTAAAAACGACTGGGGCGGTTTCTGTGCAGGTTTCCTTTCTCTATCCTCATCCTCAAGATCTGCTCATTTAATTTTAAATGTCTGAAGGTCATCTACCGTTCTTATAGATCTCCACATATCTCGGGTAATATTAGCCCGAAAAATAAATCAATATCCGCTAAGGTCATAGTACAAGAATTCAGAGCCCCCTCAACTTCCTCATAAAAGGCGGCGGGATTCTTTTGTGGATCAGGTAATGCAGCTTTTAACGCCATAACATCAGCTCTATTCCAAGGAGTATAAACCCAGCTATAAATGAAATAACCTTGAGCATCAGGAGACCCTCTGTCCATACTAGTACCCACTCCTTTAGGAGCAACGTACAAAGGCGCCGCCTCCCCTATCGGTTTAACATGCACAGCATCGATCTTATCTGAATAAAAGATGGATGACTGCTTCCCGCCGCCACTCAGATTCGTGTTCTCGTCGCCGGCTTTCCTTTTCCGCGCTTCATCCCGTAGCCGAAACATCACCACCCGCAACGCAAATATCCGTCGAATCGGATCAGGCACCTGAGAAGGATGAAAAAGACCTTTACGCATTTCTTTAGAATCGGCTATCACATCCTCTGGTTTAAGAACATCAGAATATTTCCGAAAAGCTGTTACTACTTCATTAGAAACAAATTCAGTAAAGTATAGTTTCTCCCTATCCTCCCATGCTTCAAGCTCTTCCAATTAATCTTTCAGGGAGACAGTATCTTTGTTGACCCGATAAGCGATCTTACGGAGATCAGCCATACCGCGTATCCACTTTCTGCCCGGGCGGTCTAGAATCCTGATCTCCTCCTCTCGGGGCAGACGGGCCAGCGTACGCGGGGGGGGGAGCGATCTAATAACGAAAAATCATCATCCGATTTATTAAGGACAGGATAAAGAGGCTGTCGAACAGGATACTGGCCAGATATTTGCAACCGACTTTCTTTCTCCTGTTTCTCTTCTAATTCCTTTGCTTCGCGCTTTTTCGCCTTGTGCGCTCTCTCACGCTCACTCTTACGTTGCTCCATCTCAATCAGTGCCTGCTCACGCTTCTCACGCTCTCGTACCTCTTTCACCCACATACGTATACACTCAAACATATCTTGTCTCACTCGCCGCTTACACATACACTGCTCCACATACTCAATTTTCCGCAAATCAAATGATCCATACATAGGCCATCATAACTCAGGATCCTTTTTGGTATATTTCCGCCACAACCTGCTGTACATTATGGGGGAAAGACCAAATTTCACATACATATCCCTATTGGGCGTGCCTTCCGGGGGAGCCGGCGGTGATTTTTCTAGTATCAACCGGTCATTTCCAAAACAGCAGCACCACTTACGGAGTGCACTAAAAACAGGCATGTCTAAAAATAGTGCAAACTATGCAATATTATAATTAAAATGGCACTTAAAACGTTGCGACGCTCAAATCCAAAGTTCAGGAGAAATATCTCCACATTGCCTGCCTATATGAGTCGCAACGCACATATACCCCAATGCAAATCAAACAATATGACTAGTCACCTCAAACAAACAAACAAATTAGTCGCGGCAAGCGTATAAAAATGCTTTGCCAATCAAGACTACCAAAGGCTCACAGCAAGTACCGTACAACGATTCTTACCAATCAAGAGCGTCCAGATTCCAACTGCCAAGTTCAGAATTCGCCCAAACGGCCACTATGCAGCAAACCGACAGAAGAGGTCTCAGTCGATGACCAGCGCCACCCAGATGGTCAGATCGGAAGGGAAGGAAGAATACCTCGGGATGCTAGGACTAAGGCGCCGCTGGCAGTGATCACGTCCCCGGCAAGGTTCCAATCTTTCGTCATGACCAGTCCTTCGAGCAACCGAGTCGTCGATGAGCCCCACGTGACGGGCGATGAATGCAGGCCTCAGCAAGGCCTGCGAGTGCAAAGGGTTCGCCCTTCTGTGCACAAAGTCCTCAGACTACACAAGAAATTGGCACGGAAATTGGAAATACAAAAACATAATTTATTAAACCTTTAAAGGTGGTACTACAGCCCACACAACACTCTACAGTATTGTACAAGGTAGCACAAAGAACTCAGACATGCGGTCCCCTTTTATACACAAAAGAAGGGGCTCATAAGTAGGCGGTTACAGCTCAAAACATGATTTACAACCATATATGGACATTTCTTGAACATATCGATACATGGTTGGAGTTAATGGTTCTTGAGACCCGCCGAATACACATTCCAATCTATACTAATCAAAAACAGATGTGACTCCTACTGGGCATGCGCTAGACGCACAAGGAACTATTTATAGCCTGTTGCTGGGCAAACTTCAGGGGTGACAATCAGTGAGGTAGGACTCACCTCGTGGCGAGCACATGACAATGTATAGCATACAAGATGGACGCCAGAAAACAAAATGGAGTCAGGACGTATTTCAAGTACGAGCAGAAAAACTCAAACAAAGACACGATAGCATGTCTTCAGTGAATGCTTAATACTATCGCTGTTTCATTTACAACATGACTATTTGGTTTACTTGTCAGACTCTAGTACAGTGGACCAGGAGTGCCCAGGGCTTGTAAATCCAAATGCTCCGAGTGGGCTTGCAGCACTGGTTGTGCCACCCACAGAGGCTGTCTTGTAAAATATGCTAAGGTCTGCCATTGCAGAGCCTGCGTGCAGTCTGGTACTGTCATGCTGACTGGGCAAGTGCACCCACTTGCCAGTCCCCAAACCTTCCCTTTTCTTCATATCAGTCACCCCTATGGTAGGCCCAAGGGCAGGGTGCATTGTAAGTATAAGGTAGGACAAGCCCTGATGTGTGTGGCATGTCCTAATAGTGAATTACAGCCATTTTCGTTTTTCACTATTGCTAGGCTACCGGTTCTTCGTAGGCCATAATGGGCTGTTAGAGTTATTACATTTTACAATCCTAACTGACTCGGAGAACATGATAGAAATTCGAGTTTAGTATTCCTGGACTCAGAAAGATAACATACATCTTTTAGTAAAGTGGGTTTTAACATTCTGTGTTTGCAAATACCACTTTTACAAAGTAGGTATTTGCTTGCCTAACCATTTAAGCCTGCCTCTGTGAGGTTGTGTACGCCATGTCTGGAGTTTGAGTGACAGGGCTGGGGGATTCCAGGAGACAGAATGAGTCAGCCCAGTGGTTAATAGAGAGATCTGCATCTAGATGGGAGGGAGGAGTTGCACCTGGGACCTGAATAGGACTGTGCCCGCCACCCACAGTGCTGGCTCCACCCCCTGTGGTGCGTCTGATGTCTCTGCCCTGCAAACAGAAAGAAGAGAATGAAGATTGTCAACAAAGTGCTCCAGGACTGTACTTGCCTTCCACAATGCTGGCTCCACCTCCTGTGGGGCGTCTGATGTGCCTGCCCTGCGCTGTGAAAGGAGAGAAGTCTGGTAAACAGAGTGCTTCAGAACTGTTTTTGACTGGGCACAGACCCCTCTCCCCTCAGAGAACAAAGGATTTTGGGGTATAAGTATTGGGACCCTGATCCCAAGAAATTAGATAATTTCTGGACTTACAATACGAAACCTCTGCTGAGGAGAGGAACCTGAAGAAACTTAGGAGAGACTGCTCCCAAGCTGAAGTGCTGCTTGGGGGATTGGCCTACAATGGTTGCCTGACTGCCAAAGAGGGGAGAAAGAACTTTGTGGACTTTACTTTCAGCTTGTACAAAGATCTCCAAATGCTTGGAAGAGAGCTTGTACCCTGACCGAAGTCTCAGGACCAGTGGACTTCACCAGCCTTTGTGAATTGCTGCTGGAAATGCTGTTTCAGTGGCTACAGAGGCAGGGAGCTGTGACCGACTCCCACGACCGGCCCAGTGTCCTGTAGGCACTGCATCAAGCAACGTCTGCCTCTAACAACGCAAGCTCTGAGCTCACCGACTCCGTCCTGACGCCATCACCGAGCCGTTGCCTGCACCCCAGCTGGTGCACACCGCGACATGCAATGCCTTGCTACACCGACTCGTACTGGTCTGACCGTCACGGTCACTGCTGCTGACTTCAAGTCCTGTGAACGCACCGGAGTTGGGCACCGCCTCGCACACTTTGCGATGCACCGCCCGACTCGCACCGCTGTCTGGATTGATCGACGCCAGCTCCCGAACTCTGGCTCTGTCGCCGCACTGCAAGCTGCAAGCACTGCATCGAAGCACTGTCTCGCCCTGCAACACATGCCTTGGATCCACTGACTCTGTCAACGGGCCGCTGTCTGCGCCGCATCGAGGGACAACGCATCCTGCAACGCTTTCTTTTCTGCACCACGACGAATACCAGAACCGGCTCGCACATCCGTGCCAGCCGCCTCAAGTAAAAGGTACTGTGACTGAGTCTGTCGACATTTGAGTGGGGCCGTACTGATGCGGTCCGCTGGATTTGTTAGACTCTGTGTTATTTCAACAACCCTGTAGCCAGACCGGGCTACCGACTCGCATAGAACCTTGATTTAAGCCTTTTCAACCAGAACTCTTGAATTCTAATAGTACTGTGGATTGTAGTGTTGTCACTGGGTTACTGTGTCTGGTCACAAATGCTTAACACCTCTGAGATAAAGCCTTCCTGTTCGTGCCAAGCTACCAAGGGGGTGAGCAGGGGTTATTTTAGGAGTGTAACCCCCTTATCCTGACTGGAGGAGAGGGTCCCTATTTGTCACAAGTACCTACCTGTGCCAACTAGAGACTCCCAATTCTAACAATTATATTAAAACAAGACCAATGCTTGTGAGGACATGGATGCCGAACACTCATGCCTCTTGTTCTACAACTGTTTTCTTTGGCTGTCTCTCTGTATCTCCCTGCTTAGAGTGTATGAGCTGAGAAATGAAATATACTCATATCTACACGATGATGAACATTGTTTTGCTGACAAATTTATTGCTGCAGATTTTCTAGTACAAATGGCTTTTCTTTCTGATCTATTTGAAAAACTGAATGCACTGAACAAGTCCTTGCAAGTCAATAATACTAACATCATGCAACTGTCAGACAAAGTTTCAGGCTTTAAAAAGAAAGTGATCCTTTGAAAAAGCAGTGTAAGCAAAGGTGACTATAAATGTTTTCCTTCACTGGACCAGTTTCTGCAGGACAATGAAATGGTGTTAAAGGGGGAACTGAGTACAGTTTTTGGCCCACATGCATCAAGCGATTTTGGAATCGCAAACGGTGCGAATCAAAAAATTCGTCCGTTTGCGATTCCAAAATCACTTTTTGGGATGCATCGTTTATTTTACATTTATCGCAATTTAAGAAATCGCAATTTTTTGCGATTTCTCAAATTGCGATAGCATTTAAGAAATCGCAAATTTTGCGATTTCTTAAATGCTATGCACGATTTATTTTAATTTGCGAATTCGCAATTATGAAGGGGAAAATTACCATGAAGTACACCTTCATGGTAATTTGCGAAAAGTTTCAAAAATGCAAAGAAATGCATTTTTGAAACTTATATTTTACACACACACATGCCCTTGGGACATGTGTGTGAGTAAAATGTACTTACGTGACATTTCAGGGGTGCAGGCCCTGCACCCTTGAAATTGTATTCTCATTTTGCAATTCCTTAATTGCGAATTCGCAAAATGAGAATGCCTTCCCATTGATTCAAATTGTGAATCGCAATTAAGGAAAATTACTGAATCGCAAAAAAAATTGCAATTTTTTCATGCATTGCCGTTTGCGATTTCTAAATTGCGATTCCTTAATTTTCGCAATTTAGGAATCGCAAACGGAACCGTTGATGCATGTGGCCGCAGGTCCTGTATGTGTCTCAACTGCGTTTTTACCTTGAAAAATATTTTCCAGAGGATAAAGTGGAGCCAATAAAATGGGTGAGAGACACCTTCAATGCTGAGATACCTCAGCATTTCAACAATGAGGAAGCAGAACAGCTTATTGATGTTTCAAGTGACTCAGCATTGAAAGTAAGGTTCCAGTCTCAGTCACTGCTTGAGTTCTGGTGCCAAACTGGAGATAAATACCCAATGATAAGCAAGAGAACCCTGCATGTTTTGAACCTGTTTGCCACTTTGTACCTTTGTGAAGCTGGTTTCTCAGCAGTTACAGTGATAAAGTCAAAATATATGGCAAAAATTAACCCTGAAAAAGAAATGTGTGTTACGATCTCAAAAATAATTCTAAGATTTCAGGAGCTATGTAAGAAAAAACAAGCACATACATCTCACTAAGATTTTTAAGGTAAATTCGGACTCCGTTGTTTTTCCTGTTCATTGAAAAAGCTATTTTATTATACAGAAGTTTTTAAACTATTGTTGTGTGGTTAAAAAAAGTTGCATGGAAACAGTTTTGGCTATCTTGCATCGTTTCTCACTTAACGAGTTTTTATTAAACAACTGTTATCTTTTTATTTTGTTACAAATATGATTATAATACCTTCATTGCATCCCAATTAATTTAAGGAAGACAACAGAAAGTACTCCCGAGGTCGGGCTTACATCCCGCCCACCAGTAAAAAAATGGTGGGGAGCCAAGGCCAACTGCTAATTAGGTCAAGGAAGCTACGGGTCAAAAATGTTTGGGAACCACTGGCATATATTGATTTCATCATAGGTTCATACCTTTTGTGCATCCTCAAACCACTGACAAACTTCCAGAGGTGTGGAAGAGGGTGAAATTCATACATAGAACCTTGATCGAAATGAGAAAAAACGTAGTTGAAGCTAAGGTCAGGTATAAGTACGCAGATCTCCATCGGAGAAGAGAACCAAAATACATGAAGCGAGATGGAGTATGGCTGTCTACTAAGAATCGACGTTTCAGAAGGTATAGTATCTTTAATTCATATTACATTGGTCCATACAGAATCCTCAAGGTGATCAACCCTGTTGCTGTAAAGCTGGAGGACCGGGACTAAAACATTTGTATATATGTAATTGATTCCACTGTATATATCTTGCACCTTTTGAGCACTACACACAAATGTCACTCAATTGCACTTAAACACTCATTCAGACAGTCTACTCATGTATTGTATGTTATCATTGAATGACTTAATTTGGATAAAAAAGAAACAATACAACCACTTGATCTTATGACTTATGTGTTAAAGCATTGTTTTCTGTTAGCTGTGTATTTCAGAGAGCATTCACCCCAGAGTGCATTAACAGCAATGTCAAAGCAATTTTGTCTTACCCAACAGAACCACCTTTTTGTTTAGCCGGGTCTGGTGGCTCAGTGGACTAAAGCAGCCACTGCAGGGGCCTGTTTTCAACCTCATGGTCACAGGTTCAAATCCCGGTGCATCCACACAGCCTTTCATCCATCTGAGGTCCATAAAATGAGTACCATTGAGTTGGGTAACAATTAACATCCGTCATTTAGCGCCAGGACACATACGGGTAATTGTGCGCTTTACAAATACACATGTTATGTGAAGAATCCACCCGGTCTTCCATGTTTCGTTGTTGAAACCATCACTCACCCTGGTAAGTAGGTTGCCTGCTCCTGTTTGGGTTGATCAAGAATGGAGAATGAGGTACAGAGCATTCTTGACTCCAAATTAAGGGGACGTAAACTGTGGTATTTGGTTTCCTGGAAAGGGTATGACCCGGATGAAAATTCCTAGGAACCTGCTTCTGGGGTTCATGCTCCCAGATGAGTTCAGAGGTTTCATGGCCATTTCCCTTGGAAGCCTGGCCCGTGACAGTGTTCCCAGGGGACAGGGATGTAATGTCATGACTTACCTTATAGGCACTGTCCTGGGCACACGTGGTGAGGATATTTGTAATATTACAATAAGTTTCAAAGCGTTATATCAATGCAGTGGCCGACACCAGTATAAGTTCAAAAAGGTTTGTTTATATTGAGGTAACGACTATGTTGAACAAAGCAAACCAGCCGAAATGTGTTTTATCACTGGGAAAGGTCCTGTGACTCATCAAGGCTGGGGAGGATACAAAACAAAGGGTGAGTAAAATTAAATTAAATAAAAGGGGGGGTTATAAATGTTAATGTTAAGCCGTACTTTTTGAGCGCACGGCTACCCCACAAGGGTGTCCCGGCGCTTTAGCAAAGAGGCCCAGAGAAACAAGAAACCAAAGGCATACACACTACAGTCACAGTGGATTACTTGGTGAAGAGCAGCGTCTTCAACTCCTTCCTAAAAGCCAGGAGGTTGTTCGCTTTCCGCAGAGAAAGTGGGAGCTCGTTCCACAAACAAGCTGTCACGTGTTGGAAGGATCGGCCTCCCATCCGGACACGTTTGACCACAGGCACCTCCATTTTGGCCAAGTCCGCTGACCGCAGCGACCTCCGTGGCACATAGAAAGCAATACGCTTCCTCAGATAGTTGGGACCAATCGCGTGGAGGGCTTTAAACGCCAGAGTGAGGAGTTTAAATCTGATTCTACCAGAGATTGGCAGCCAGTGCAACCTAGCTAGTAGCGCAGAGGCGCTGGCTCTCCTAGGCAGGCCATAGATGGCTCTGGCCGCCGAATTCTGGACAATCTGCAGTCTGGATAACAGATACTTAGGTAGGCCTGCAAAAAGCGCATTTGCATAGTCCAGGCGGGATCCCACAAGCGCCTGGACTACATTCCTACGATACTGCAATGAAAGCAGAGGGAGGAATTTCCTAAGCATCTTAAGGATGCCGAAGCATTTCCCTGATAATCCCAGAATGTGTGGACGGAAAAAAAGATCATCGTCAAACACCACTCCAAGATTTTTTACCTGAAAAGATGGTTTCTCTGGGGGGAACATGTCCTGGGGCCACCATGTCTTCCAACCAGGATCAGGGGCACAGCCGAAAAAGAGCAACTCAGACAGTCCTTGATTCTGCCGCCGTTGAAGACCTCTCCCTTCCTGCAGGTGAACAGGAGCTGGGTGTCATCAGCGTATGAGATGACCCGGGCCCCAAACGCCTCCGCTACCTCCGCTAGAGGAGCCATATATATGTTGAAGATGGTGGGGCTCAAGATAGAACCTTGAGGCACCCCCACCTCCAGCGAAGGCATTTCAGCCGAGAACGGCGGAGCCCAGATCACCTGTCGGCGGTCGGCAAGAAAGGATTGAAACCAGTCCAGCACCGTCCCTCGCAGACCGATCTCCCTGAGTCTTGAAAGGAGACCTGCGTGTGGGACGGTGTCGAACGCCGCCGATAGGTCCAACATGACTAACATAGCCTTTCCCCCGTGATCGAGCGTCTCCCTGATGGCGTCGGTAACCTCTACCAGAGCTGTCTCCGTGCTGTAGTTCGCACGAAAGCCAGACTGGGAGTCATGCAGCAGTTTGTTGTTCTCAACAAAGGTGGTCAGAGTATGCTGAACATGTTTCTCCAACACCTTCGCCAGAGCAGGGAGGAGGGAGATTGGTCTATAGTTAGCCCACTGCAGGGGGTCGAGCAGAGGCTTCTTAATCAACGGCAGAATAAGTGCGTGTTTCCATTGTCGCGGAACCACCCCTGAGCTCAGTGATAAATTAAGCAGGGGGTTCAGCAAGCTGTTCACCGCTGAGGCCACCCTGCCCAAGCATTTCGCCGGACAGGCATCCAGAGGCGAGCCAGATTGCAGCCGGGATAGCAGCTCGAGCGATGTTTCACAGGACAACGGGGGAAAGACAGATAGTAAGGGCCCTGATTCAGCTTGTAAGGGAGCTATATGGTTCGACTTACCCCCTAAAACAGCGTCAGCCGTTCGAGAATCCACAGATGGAAAAGTGTCCTGAACAAAGGGTACATAGTCGTTGGCATACACATTTCAATGGTGAGGAGGGGATCACCCTAGGTTACTTCTGCAGAGAGAAAGAGAAATCACTGTGTGACACGTATAGTGCGAGGTGCCTGTAGTGAGTGTGCCACTTTCATGAGTCAATGCTCATGATAAAGATGCTGGAAGGCATATTAATAAAGGGTGACTGTAGTGAGTGTGCCGCTTTCATGAGTCAGGGCTCATGATGAAGACGGGGAAAGCAGGTTCATGAAAAAGTGACTGTAGTGATGAGTGCTGCACTCATGGGAATATAATCAAGGAATAAAACACGGGAAATGCTCCATGATCAGATGTGGGCAATTGACAAGTGCGAGCAGTGGTGTATGGATGGTGCCATGGAATTCCCAGTGTACGAACGATGGAGGTGATAATTGACACAAGGCACAAACTGCCAAGATGGGCATGATGCAAAAAGCAAAGGACCAGGGCGGGTAAGCCAAGGTGCCTGGAAAGTAGATGAAGCTGTGGAGAACAAAAAGAAGTGGTAGGCACTGGAGGGAACGTAAGGATAACGACCCTACAAAGGGAAGAAGGTAACGTGGACTCACCCTGGGATGTCAGGAGGAGGGGGTCCAGTGTCCGGCAGCGTGGCAGGTAGCGATGAGCTGGGTCGGCATTGGGCGGTGATGAAGGGGAGCTGGAGACCACGGGCAAAATAAAGGAGAGAGCAGGGGTGTGAGGTGGCGGGATAATATAGGGGCAGGGGCTCAAGGTGAGGGTTGGAGGAAAAGAGACTTACCCCAGGTGTGGGAGAAGTGAGGCGGTATAAGATGGCGTGCTCGCAGGATGATGCAGGCGCCTGAGGGATGACACGGGAAGAGGAGGCCAAAAATTAAAAACCGGGGCCCCGGGAAGGAGGAGGAGGGAGGGTAAAGTGGCGAATCTACAGGGCAGTTTACCTGAGTTCTGGACAAGTAGGCACTACAGGGACACTGGAGCCGTGTAGAGATTCAGAGAAGGCTGCCCGGAAATGAGGCATGCTATATCCTGTCTGTGAAAACAGACACTAGACCGTGCAAAGCGGACAATGGTATCGGGAAGGTCGCCATATTGGAAAGCCTGGGGTGGCCGAGCAGTAGTGCGCATGCGCAGAAATAACTAAACCGGCATGTAGGTTTGAAAAGTAGACAGATAAAACTACGTGTTGTGGCCAAAAGAATGGGGATGGAATGAACCCAATCGATTATAAAAGACATAAAATAGGTGAAGGGATGTAAATATGCCACAGAACTGCAGAGGTGGTGGCGATAACTGGAATTGCGCTCTACATCATTAGGTGAGCACCGAGGTTGCCATGGATACAGCAAACCTAGTGGGGTTGCTAATTGGATGGGGATGGGTCGCTTGCAATAAGTCAGCACCCTTTCCACCAGTGAGGCATATAGTTTCGGGTATTGGCGGCCCAACTGAGAGGTTAGCACAATATGAGGAACGGTTTCTTGGCCCCCTGGTCAAGAACTTGCCATCACGCATACAAGACACCAAACACATTCTTAGCAACTTATCTGATGTCCAATGGCAACCAGACATGATCTCGGCTACCCTGGATGTAGTCTCTCTTTACACTACCATTGAACCAATACTACGGTTGAAGGCTATTGCCAGCATACTCAACAACAGACCAGCCAGTTTGTGGCAACACACCCAGATGCTTGTGACAATGATGGACATCATACTTAATAACAACTTTTTCATTTATGATGGTTTGTGGTACAAACAGAACAAAGGAGTAGCCAAGGTCTCGAAATTCTGACCTTCTTTTGCGAACCTGTACATGGGTGTTCTAGAGTCCAAATGGATCGGGGGCACCAAAGGAGCACAATGGGTTGTTTCCATAATATACTGGGGACGCTACATAGACGATTGCTTACTTCTCTGGTCTGGGTCACAACATGAACTTGACAAATTCAGAGCCCACCTCAATCGCAATGACATGAACATGAAATTCACGGAGAACTCCAGCCTCTCCAACATCACATTTCTAGATGTAGAAATCTACATCAAATCTGACACAATTCCGAGCCATCTATATAGGAAAGAGATATTATGCAATGCCACCCTGACAATGTCAGCCCGCACCCATCTCACCAAATTCAGGCCATTCCCTAGGGTGAATTCATGAGAGCCAGGAGAAATTGTAGTGAGGAACCGGAATTTCAAGAGTGCATAACCAACATGAAACAAAGATTCAAAGACAGCGGCTACAGTGCCCGCACTATCAGCTCTGTGGAGAAGAGAATTAGAAACAAAGAGAGGGAGGACACATTACACACCAGGATGACAACCACAGAACAAGACCAATCTGTCCGACTGATAACAGACAATGGCGACATGGGGCTAGCTATGAGGAAAAGCCTCAACAAACATTAGAACGTATTACTCACAGACAACACACTGAGAGAAGTCAAACCACAAACCGCATACAGGAGAGGCAGGACTCTGAGAACGAGACTCAGCCCTAGCATGCCAGACCTCAAGACCAGTCCCTCATGGCTCACCACCCACAATCTTGGCTTCTTTAAATGGGGTTGCTGCAGGGTCTGTAAACTAGCTCAACACGGGGTCAGAAACTTCACAGCCACTAACAGAAAACAGTACCAGATTAAACACAACATTAACTGCAACAGCAAATTTGTGGTTTATATTCTCGAATGCACTTGTAAACGCTGGTACATTGGCAGTACGATCAGACCACTGAAGGAGCAAATTGGTGAGCAAATCAGGGCCCTGCAAAACCATGACACCAGATATCCCAAGGCAATCCATGCTGCCACTTGTCCCAACCAAGGCCCAAGGAAACGGATCTCCTTCTTCGGATTCGATGTTGCAGCCACCAATGCCAGGTGTGGCAACAGAGAACTCAGACTCCTGGAAGCAACATGGATTATGCATTTACGAACGGTGCAACATGAACTTAACACTGACCATGAGCTGCATTACTGTCTGGGCAAATGAACAATTGAATAGCATGCCCAATGCCCCCAAGACCCTAGTCAAGAATTCCCCGTCATCTGTGTTTGGAGCATATACTTTTATTAAACACAAGTGTCTCCCGTCCAGCGTCCCTTCCACCACCACATATCTCCCGTCAGAGTCAGGACAACATTTTAAAACCTTGAAGGGGACTCCAGGTGCCACCCATATAAGTGCCACCCAGGCAAACCCCGAGTAAGAGGTCGCAAAAAACTGGCCTCACCACCGCCGCTAGACATACTACAGGCAAATACCCCAAAGATGCGTCTCTTGGAGAAAGGCCAAGCTAATCTTGTACCGCCTAAGGTATGTTGCTATCCGGATCCGTTTGACCCTGTTATTGAGCCCCCTGACATTCCACGTTATAAGTTTATAGGCTTGCCGATCCCCTGCCATAAGAATAGAAGTTTGGCTAACCACAACAACAGATGCAGGAGTGGAAAGAATCGTAATGTATAGTATTGGGACCCTCTCCGTCTCCCCCGATCGCTCCCATGACCTCTGGTGACCCGGCTTACAACATTCCCCTGATAGAACAAAAAAGCAAAACCATGTGAAACCTTACCCCACCCACCCTCAGGCAGTAGAACCTCATTCGCACAGCCCAACCTTGGCCTGTGAACTCAGGATCCAGCCCCACAGCCACCACCCCCCCCCTAAAAAACCACCCTGCAACAATGCAAACAACAATTACAAGTCCTTGTTGTACAACCAAACTGCCCGGCGCTGCGCAGCCCCACCCGTCCAACGGTCTAGCGGAGCTACCACACCACAGTCTAGACACCTAAACTGTAGTGTGGCGGAACAGGTCCCCCCCTAAACAGCTACATTCCCACCCCCGTACAGTCCCTTAATAGGCCCTGAAAGAGGGTCCCCCCTCAGGCGGTCCATAGTAAAGTCAGAGCGCCTACGCGGCCAAGTCCGCACTCACATCGACCAATGCGACCCCACCATCCAATATCCCCCCAACAGCAGCCCTCATACTTGCCGCTATGTATCTCATGAGCCATCCGCTAGTGGGTCAGCAGTGCCTTTCGGATCTGATTGAGTTTCTTGGACTAGACACAGCAGGGAAAACTGGTTTTCTGTCAGTATGCCCCTCATCTCCTCTCTCAGGGTGCCATCCGTTCCAACCATGATGCAACCTTCGCCTGGCTCCCCCTGTGACCTGGGTCGTTGTCCACCATTGCGGCGATGCTGAGTTCGTTGTCGGCCGCTCCGTCTCCTCTGTTCCTGTCAACCGTGTTGCTGGTCCTGCCCTCCATACCCATTGATTCCTTCCAGTCCACGGCCTCTTGTGGGGCATTGAAGAAGTGGACCCTATCTGCATATTGTACTCTGAGCCGGGCCTTAAACATTAGGCTGTACTTTATATTGAGATCCCTCAGTCTCCACTTGACCCTCAGGAAGTCGTTCCGTGAGTCTTGCCCTTTTTGGTGTAGTCCGGATAAATATGGATCTTCTGGTTTTCGAACCTGGGGGGACCATTCTTGCGGATGTACTGCAGGATCATGTCCCGGTCCCTGAAATTAAACAAGCGAGCAATCAGAGTCTTAGGCGGCAACCCCGGTTTTGGGGGGAACCAAGGGAGCTGTGGGCTCGTTCCACCGCAAACATCTTGGACAGACAAAGGCCTGGGAGGGCGAACCGATCCATTCTTCCAGAAAGAGGTCTGCTGCCGGACCCTTCTCCAGAAAGCCCAAAAAGCGAAGGTTATTCCTCCTCGAGCACCCCTCCGCAATCTCTGCCCTGTCTTCCAGGCGGGAGGTATGCTCTCTAAGTGCAGCCACCGTCACTTGTAAGTGTTGGACCTCCATCTGCAAGAAGGTCAGGTCCCACTCTGTGGTAGTGACTCGATCCGCCACCTTCCTTAGGTCCAGGTGCAAGTGATTTATAGTATACCAGAGACTCCTAAACATCTAGGCCAGAAAAAAAGACAGCATGCATTAAGTAGAATAGAATCCCATCAGCCCACATACGTGGCTAGGCTTCGTCATCTGGGATTGGTGGTTGGTTGCACCATTAGTGCGACCAATCAGAAGTGTTTTTAGACTTGACACTAGGACAGTGTTTATTAAAGTTTCTGGAATTATCCTAGTAGCCAATTTTAACAATTGCACTTTATGATTTTCACCTTTTTGCACTGCAAACCTTCAGCACCACTGATCAAGACTGGCGAGTGGCTGTACCGATCACTGGGGTACGAAACAAGCTTAGTGTTGACACCACTTCTGGTTGGTCGCACTAATGGTGCACCAACCACCAATCCCAGATGATGAAGCGTAGCCACCTATGTGGGCTGATGGGATTCTTTTCTACTTAATGCATGCTGTCTTTTCTTTCTGGCCTAGACGTTTAGGAGTCTCTGGTATACTATATCTCATGGTTTGTAGACCAGTAGGTTTTTGTGTTGTTTTTCAGTGGTAGATTGGGGATTGAACACTTCCTTGTCTTTAAAGATTTCCCTAGGACCCTCTGTTAAAGTTTTTGTGTATGCAAGCGATTTATATCCATGGCCATACCATCAATCTTTGACTCCCATGCCGCCCAGGAGTCTCTAATGGCTTCCAGGATATCCGCCTTGTCTTGGGCCGCCAACCCCTGTGGTGGGCCCTGCTCAGGGTTCGGTGTAGTGCGCTCCATTGATGTAGGGACTGGCACTGTATACTACATGGTCTTGTTTGCTTGTGCTCCCCTAAGGGGCCTATCCTTCCCCATGTCCAGTGCAAGTGTATCAGGGTAGCTTCCGGGGATTTTCCACTCTGCCACCCCGGGCTCAGAAGTCCAACAGAGGTTAAACCGGGCCCACGAGGTGCGTGTGTGGACCACCAACTGTTCCTCTGTGTACTATTTGGTCAGACAACACCCGGAGAGGCGGTCCACCACACTTCCAAAGGTAGGTCCCAAGGCTACCACAGGCCTTCGCAGGGGCTATCCTCCAGCAGGGGTCCAGCCGAGGGCCCCTGTGTCAACTCACCGTGCACTCAGGGTAATCGTCACACCAATCTTCATGGCGGCCCCTACCTTCGAAGTCTTTCTCAGGAGTGTAGGGATCAGACCCCCCAGGGAGCCCGCCCGCAAGGAGAGGCCCAATCACCCTTGGCCAGCAGCCCGCTCACCGTGGTCACTTAAGGCCACTAGTCGTCTTCCGAAGTGGGACCCCTGCCGAAATCCTGCATCCGCATGGAACGCGCCCCCAGGCGCCGTCAACCACACCGGGTCAGCAGAGGAATGCGTCTCATTTCTCCAAAAAACAACTCCCCTCTGGAGCACCTCACTGAACAAGGCCCATATCGGACCTCCGCTGCACTGGTGTCGCAATCAAGGGTCAGTTCCCACCTCCGTCTCCAGGAGCAAATGGGGCCCGGCGGATGTTCAGGCAACTAATGCAGCAGGGTCTACCCCCCGTGGACCATGTCCCTGCGACCTCCAGCCACACAACGAGAAGTTCTGAATACAGAGGCCCCCACGGCCCTCTCAAAGCCCCGAGGTCACGTGGGATCCGGCCCCGGGGACTCCGGCATGTTTCAGCAGGCAGGCGCCTGCGGGACTGCACCTTGGGTTCAATGCCCCCCAGGGACTCTTCTTAAAACTTCAGGAGCCTCAGACCGCCGTCCGCCCGCAGCGCGGTCTCCACTGTGGGGCAGACCCGCAGCAGACGTCCGGAGGCAGGTGATCAGGCCGACGCAGTCTGCGCCGCCATTTTACGTGCAACGCGGCGCTGCTGCTCCAGGAAAGTCAAGACGGTTTCTCGATCCGCTATCAAGCGGGGCCTCTCTCGGTTCAGGTTCTTGGGACCAGGGGGGTTCTGACCCCCTTTCCTGCAGGAATGTGCGCAATTCCGCCAGGATATCAGCAGGATTCAGACTTATGTGGCAGGAGCTGCGCTAACCAGCGTCTAACCCGCCATGTGTCCAAGCCACAAACCCCGTCTCGAAGGAGGTGTTGATGACTTTCCGGAGATGGGGTGTGATGGATGTGCTGGTTTTGTTGAAGATGTGGTGTGGGCATGGGTCTGACGGAGATACGGAGTGGATGGTGTTCATGATCTTGATGGTGTCGTCGTCGTTGATGTTGGTCCAGGAGAGCAGGCGGTTGGTGCGGATGGTGATCATGGGGGCGGAGGTCTCAGTGGTTGTCGGGCGGTCGTGGCTTTGACACTGTCATGGATGTCTGTGATATTGTGGTGGGAGAAGGTGGCCAGCAAGTCGCACAGGTCTTGAGGGGGTGGGGCGTCGTTGGTGTTGGAGCTGGGGTTGGAGAGTTCCTTCACGATGTTGAAGAGCTCTTTGCTGTTGTGCCCTTTGTTGTCTAGGTGGTTTTTGAAGGAGGCCCTTTTGGCGGATCTTATGGGATGTACCATGTTACAACGCATACCATTACAACTACCTACTGTTACAACGCGACCATTACAACGCATACCATTACAACGCATAGCGCTTTGAGGTGCTGGATAGTGGTAAGTATAATTTACTATTCTAACTCCAGTCCCCGTGGACCCTAGGGAAGGTGTTGGATAGTAAATTATACTTATTCCCTATCCTAGAGCGCCCCCCAGCGCAATGCGTTGTAATGGTATGCGTTGTAAAAGTCGCGTTGTAACAGTATTGCGTTGTAACAAATGCGTTGTAACAGGTGTATACCGATCTTATGAGGTGATGGTGTCTGTGGGTGGCGTTCTTGTGGGCTGCTTGGCTGTCCGGCGTTCGTTCACGGAGCCAGATCTTCTCCAGCTTTCGGCAGGTTTGCTTGGCGGCCCAGAGGTCTTCAGGGAACCAGCTGGCTTTCTTGTTGGTGTTACTGTTGAAGGGTTTATTGATTGGGGCGAGGGTGTTGGCGCAGTCGTTGATCCACTGTCTGAGGCTGCGGGCGGCGTTGTTGGGGTCGGTGGGGTCGGCAGGTGGGCACTGGGCGAGGGTGGTGGTTAGCGGTCTTCTGTGACTTTGCTCCAGCAGCGGTGAGGCATCTGTTGGGTGCAGTGGTGCGTGGTGGGTTTCTTGAAGGTGCAGTGGATGCAGCGATGGTCGGTCCAGTGGAGTTTGGTGGTGTGGTTGAAGGAGACGTGGGGGCTTGCAGAGAAGATGAGGTCAATCGTGTGACCTGCGGAGTGGGTGGGTGTTGTGACGAGTTGTCTGCGTCCGAGGTTGGCTAGGTTGTTGATTAGGGTTGAGGAGTCGATGTCATTGTTGTTCTCAAGGTGGCAATTCAGGTCCCCGAGGAGGATGTGGTCCGTGGAGGCGAGGGCGTGTTTGCTGACGAAGTCGGCGATGGAATCGCTGAACTGTGGTCAGGGTCCGGGGAGTCTGTAGATCAGGGTTCCTCTGAGGGTGGTGTTGGGGTCGGTGTGGATCTGGAAGTGCAGGTGTTCGATGGTGCTGAGTGTGTTGTTGGTGTTGGTCGAGACTCTGAGAGTGTTCCTGTGGACAATTGCGATTCCTCCTCCTGCTCCGATGGTGCGGTCCCTGTGGGTGATCTTGTAGCCTTCCGGGATGGCTATGGCTATGTCGCGTGCCGAAGCAGGGTTCAGTCAGGTCTCCATCAGGAAGGCGACGTCTGGGGAGGTAGAGTCGAGTAGGTCCCAGAGTTCAACAGCGTGTTTGCGGGCGGAGCGGGTGTTGAGAAGGATGCATCTGAGGTGGTTGGGTTCTTTCCTGGTTGGCAGCATGGTGGGGTGGATGCTTGTGAAGCTGCAGTTCTGGCAGGTGAAAACTCTGTGGGTGCACTACGGGGCAGCCATTAAGCAGGTGTGTGATCGTCCAGTGTTGAGTGCGTGGAGGGTTCTGGCATCATAGCCGTGTCCGGCGTTGTGGCATTCGCGGGGTCCAGGCGTCTTGGTGCTGGGTGCGGTCCAGGCGTCGACGGGCGCAGACGGGTTTCCCTTAGGCGCGCCAGCGGCATGGCCGCTGCGCGGCCTCCTTATGAGAGGATGTGGGAGGGAGGAGCAGCTGGGAGGTGGGGCAGCAAATGGGATTGCAGGGGGCAGGCCACAGGGACGCAGCAGAGGGAAAAACGGGCAGGGGCCGCGGGAGAACTGGGCACAGGAAGGAACAAAAAGTTTAGGAAATAAAACAAGTAGAGGCACACAGAAATAAAAACAAGTCTGGCCAAGAAAGCAAGTACAGGCACAGGGGAACAAAGCCAGTACAGGCACAGGGGAAAAAAACAAGTCTGGGCAAGAAAGCAAGTACAGGCACAGGGGAATAAAAACAAGTCTGTGCAAGAAAGCAAGTACAGCACAGGGGAATAAAAACAAGTCTAGGCAAGAAAGCAAGTACAGGCACAGGAAAGAAAAAGTCTGGGCAAGAAAGCAAGTTAGGCACAGGGGAAAAAAACAAGTCTGGGTAAGAAAGCAAGTTAGTCACAGGGGAAAAATACAAGATTAGGCAAAAACAATGCAGGCAGAGCCGTGCAGCAGCGTGGGGAGCGACCTGCCTGACCTCTGACCCTGCACCATGTTACACTTGCATGTCTCTTCATCATACCAGTCCCAATTGTCACTCCTTAATCTTGTACTTATTCCTCATACTCTTGTGATACACTTCGGCCTCCCTCGCCTGGGGGTGCCTGCTGCACTTATTGTGTAGTGTACTACACACACAATGAGTCCCAATTGTCACACTCTCCTTATTGATGTACTTATTCATTGGACTTCTATGACACACTTCGGCCACCCTGGCCTGGGTGTCGCTTGCAATACTTTTAGTGTGGTGCTCCATACAAACAATACATGTTTACTCCCTCCACAGTCTATCCCTAGACTGCTCATTCATGACGTCTAGGGTCAACATATATGTAACCAGCATTCGTCACCTCCTGAGACATTTGTTCTTTCCCTGCATTTTCATTCTTGATACTTTTAATGTCTCATTTCCCATCCCGTCCAATTAGCCACCCCACTATGTTTGCCGTATCCAATGCAACCTCGGTACTCAACTAATGATGTACAGATCAATTCCAGTTACCGCCACCACCTCCGCAGTTCTGTGGCATATTTACATCCATTCACCTATTTTATGTCTTTTATAATTGATTGGGTTCATTCCATCCCAGTTCTTTTGGCCACCACACATAGTTTTATCCATCCACTTCCTTGCTATTGCCCTGATTTTTAATTTCTGGCCTCCTCTTCCCGTGTCAGCCCTCAGGTGCCTGCATCATCCTGCGAGCGCTCCATCTTATACTGCCTCACTTCTCCCACACCTGGGGTAAGTCTCTTTTCCTCCACCCTCACCTTGAGCCCCTGCCCGATATTATCCCACCACCTCACGCCCCTGCTCTCTCCTTTATTTCGCCTGTAGTCTCCAGCTCCCCTTCATCACCGCCCAACGCCAACCCAGCTCCTCGCTACCCGCCACACCACCGGACACTGAACCCCCTCCTCCTGACATCCCAGGGTGAGTCCAGGCTACCTTCTTCCCTTTGTAGGGTCTTAATTCTTACTTTCCCTCCAGCGCCTAACACTTCTTTTTATTCTCCACAGCTTCATCTACTTTCCAGATGCCTTGGCATACCCGCTCCGGCCCTTTTTGCTTCATACACACCCCACGTCTCATCTCCAACCTGGTAGTTGGTTTCCTTATATTCCATGTCCTCAGCCCTACCTGCTGCTGATATACTTACCGCGTCCTTTTTCTCCTTAGCAGCCTTTTTCATCCGCTCTCCATTACCATCGCATCATGCCGCAGTTCCTCCAGTCACCCACTCGCCCCCTACCGGGTTGCTCTGGTCACGAGCCGACTGGACTACGGAAACACACTCTACGCAGGCACTTCCGCTAAACTCCAGAAGAAACTCCAACGAATCCAAAACGCCTCAGCCAGGATCATATTAGACATCCCACGCAACGAACACATCTCCGGTCACCTTAAAGACCTCCACTGGCTACCCGTCAATAAGAGGATCACTTTCCGACTGCTAACCCACGCACACAAATCACTTTACGACATTGGACCAGAATGCCTCAACTCACGACTGTCCTTCTACACCCCGTCCCGCCAACTACGTTCTTCCAGCCAAGCCCTCGCCACTGTACCTCGCATCAACAAGACCACCATGGGAGGCAGATCCTTCTCATACCTGGCCGCTAAAACTTGGAACTCACTCCCCGCTTACCTTCGCCTCACCCAGAACCACCTAGCATTCAGAAAACAACTTAAAACGTGGATATTTGACAAATAATCCTCCTCTCCTCTTTAAGCGCCTTGGGACCCTCTGGGTATGTAGTGCGCTATATAAATTCTCTGACTTGACTTGAGTGTACTCATTTACTCCTCGAGAAAACCATGGTTTGTGGGACCTATGCAACAGACTGCAATACTCATCCTTGTCTTCCTTTTTTCTTCCCCCAGCAGGGGCCTGCTTATCTGTTGATACAATCACGTATAGGTACTGGCTCATTAAGTTTCTTTACTCCTCCCCTAGGGCGCATTGTTTACTTCCTGCCCCGGCTCACGGGATTTCCATCACCCTTCCCCATGGGGTCTCTCTTGTCTCTCTTCCCCTTTCTCGACACCCTCTGTGCCACCGCTCCTCCTCGTTCTAGCCGCCTTCTCTCCAATCGAATTCCATCGGCCTACGCATCGTGCCCATCTTGGCAGTTTGTGCCTTGTGTCAATTATCACCTCCATTTTGTACACTGGGAATCCCATGAGCACCATCCATACACCACTGCTGGCACTTGTCAATTGTTCACATCTCATCATGGAGCATTTCCTGCATTTTGTTCCTTGATTATCTTCCCATGAGAGCAGCACTCATCACTACAGTCACTTTTTTATGAACCTGCTTTCCCCGTCTTCATCATGAGCCCTGACTCATGAAAGCGGCACACTCACTACAGTCTCCCTTTATTAATATGCCATCCTGCATCTTTATCATGAGCATTGACTCATGAAAGGGGCACACTCACTACAGTCACCTCGCCCTATACGTGTCACACAGTGCATTTGTCCTTCTCTCCGCAGAAGTCACCTAGGGTGATCCCCTCCTCAACATTGAAATGTGTATGCCAAGGACTACATACCCTTTGTTTTCTTTATAACCCCCCTCCCTTTTATTTTATATCATTTTACTCACCCTTTTTTTTGTATCCTTCCAGCCCTGATGAGTCACGGGACCTTTCCCCTTGACGAAACAAGCGTCGGCTGGTTTGCTTTGTTCAACATAGTCGTTGCCTCAATATAAAGAAACTTTTTTGAACTTATACTGGTGTCGACCCATGCATTGATATAACGCTTCGAAAGTTATTGTAATATTACAAATATACTCACCACGTGGGCCCAGGACAGTGCCTACCTTACAGTGTGGATCCTGTGATTCACAC